>NC_092214.1:81579502-81662453 GCF_043381705.1 Parasteatoda tepidariorum
TAAAAAACCGCTGCAATATATATTGTTGTTAATATTTTGTTGTTAATTTTACCGAAGTCTTTAGAAAAGCGTTTCTGTAAAAATCAGAGCTTTTAGGTAAATTTAACTATGTTCTGCTAGTTTTTACCATACTTCTTTCCTCAATGAAAGAAGAAATATTAATAGTGGTAATAATTGAATATTTATGAGCAAATTTCAATCTCATTTCTTGAAATACACAAAACATTTCTTTAGAAAATTGATTAGTGGTATTATAGCCGCAGTTGAATTCAATAACATTAATTTTTGTTTAAAAATTTTAAGGTAAAAGAATGAATAACTATCCACAGTTTTCAATATTCAGTTTTAAGCTGTTTGACATCTGTTAGTAATTCTTGCAATATCAATAAAAATTACAAATGCAAAATATAATTGCATTGACATAATTTTCTGAAAAATAATAGATGCCAGCTCAGTTTTGTTGTCGAAAAGCAAGTATAAATTCTTAAATTTCTAAATCTTTTATAGAACAATAGCTATTTGGTCTTCTAATTAGAATCTTTGCTGTTTCTGGTTTCCTTGTATAAATACAAGTGCGAAACTCGATTTCCTTGCTTCATGATGAACCAGCCAAATCAAATTAATGGCTAACGAATAGGCAGAGATTGTGATAAAGTCACTCAAATAGTCCTTATTGCATTATAGGAGGCTCACGTGCTTTCAGGGATTTGAAAGAAAAATAGCTTAACAGTTGGGTAACCATGGTACACAGCTTTAGATCTCCTATCTCATTTGTGATGTTTTGACATTTTACGAGATTGGTTGGGTTCAAGTTTTAATATCTTGATCTAGATTTCAATCGCCCGTCTCTGAATCAAGAAATCGATTTGAAAAGAAATAAAAATTATCTTACTCTAGAAAATATTTCAGATCTAAATAGATATGTAATCCAGGGATTTTAACTTCGCAAACTGTCTAAATTTATTAAAAGTTTCTATTTAAATTGTTATTTCCATGAATGGCAAATTATTATTAAAGCATTAAAGGAGATAGATATAGTAGTTACAAGATAATATTATATAAAATAATATGAAATAATATTATATAAAATATTGTGAAATAATATTATATTAAATAATATTATGTAGAATAATATGAAAAATATTTTTTAATATTTTTTTTTTGGTTATTAATCTAAGTAACTGGAAACTATTATTCAAATTATTAATTATTTTTAAAAAACCGCTGCAATACCAATTTTAATAATAACACATAATGGAAAAATAAATATACTGGTTATAACACCACTACAAAAATATGAATAATTGGACATCTAATGTGATGCTTATTAAAATTTACAAATATCTAAGGTTTAGTTTAATGCCACATTGCATAAATTTAAATAAAAATTTCATGAAAAAACTGTTAATAATATAATATTCTATAATTGTTCATGATATAATGCAATACTTTATTGTATGCGTCTCATTTTCGTTAGTTTATTACTTTATCACGTTACATAATTTTATTTTTCACTAAATTATGTAGATTAGAATCCCTTAATATGTTTCATATGACTAAAATCAGGTCAATTATAGTTGATTGCAATTAATTTATTAGTTGATTGCAATTAATGAAGCTTGAAATTTTAACTTTGAGATGTTAAGAAGTTTTTTTTATTAAAGTCAGATAACCTAAAATCTCGGTAATTTTTACCGAAGCGCTTTGCTAATAATTTAGGTAAAATTAGCAATAAAATATGATTTTATAATATGTGATAACAAATTCAGCAAACATTTTGGTAATTTTACGATGAAACCTTAGAGCATGTTATATAAACCATTTATTCAAAGCAATGACTTTTCAGTTTCGTATTTTTTACTAAATTTGATATAATAAGAATATAATTTTGAAAACAGAAACAGTAAAATATTTATAAGTTTTCTCTTCTTGTAGAAAAGTTCCTTTTCATGTAATTTCTACTTAAACCTTGTTTTACTGTAATTCAAACATCGCATTAAAATTCAAAAATTACTTCTGATATCAGGATCTGATATCTATGTCATCTGATATTAATCCATGTCATCTGATATCTATCTATGTAATTTTTTTATCAGACCTCCTTATTAACTCTCCGACATCACTCTAGATAGTGTAAAGAATGAAAAAAAAATTATTGAAGTTTTCAAGACATATTTTTCTTTCTTTAGAAATGCATATTTTGCGCAATCCTTAGCCAAACCTCTGAAACTAGTATAAAATATTTTATAAGCAATATTATATAAGTGATTTATATTGTTTTAATAATTAAAAAACACAAAAATTTTGATATTAAGCAAAAGTTATAATATCTTTTTGTTATCAAAAAATATGCAACCAGCACAAATGAGGCTTTTTGCGTCATGCAAAAAATTATTTGTCAGTTAATTCAGAATTAGTTAATTCACAATTATGCCTTTTACATTGTACTGATGAAATATATTTATTATCTGAAATTAAGTGAATGAAAAGAAAGTCAGAAAATTCAAAATCAGTTAATTCACAATCAATCAGTTAATCACAATTACGTCTTTTACATTGTACTGATGCAATATATTTATTATCTGAGAAGAAGGAGTCTGAAAAAACCTAACTTTCGTCAGAAAATGGGATTAAACGGATTATTAGTGGAAATTTTTTTTGCATGTTTTCAGGAATCTAATATCTTAGTAGTAAAAAATTTAAAAAAAAACTGCTGACGTTGAATATTTATTTTAAAAATATCATTTCTTCATCCTCTAATTATATATATTTTTCAAAACTTTTGATAGATGAACTATTTTGTAGAAACAGTTTTAGGGAAAATAAAACTTCACAATTGTTATTAGAAAAAAATGATTAATGACGACAGCTCTAATCGCTAGCTCAGCTTGAATAATGTGGTTTTTATACGAATTCCATTTATTTCAAGAAAGGCAAAAGTAATTAAAAATGTGTCGTTCTTTTTAAGGCGCTGTTAGAGTATTGGAAGATATGGGACTTAAATAAGAATTAAAGCATAAAACCATCTAAAATGTCAGAAGCATCGAATTTTACAAGGATTTTAAATTGATTACAATCGTAATAAAGTGTTCAAAACTACTTTTATTAGAAAAAAAATTATAGTAATTAGGCTTCGAAAAAGGAAATTGCTTTTCAAATATGAAAGAATTGAGTTTTCTTTGAAAAAATTATTTTATTCAGTAAGAAATATGTTTTGTTATTAATATAAAGAGTAATTGAATAAAATTATATTTAAATTCTATTTAATTTGAAGTCAGTGCGTTTTTAAAAAATAAAATGTTCTTTTATAATTTAGAGATAATTAACAAGTTTTTATAGAGTTTCATAAGTTAATTGTATAAACCTGCTTGTAAATAACCGTATATTTTAGCAATTAGGGCAGTAAAAATTTGTGATTTGAATTTAACAACCATAAGCAACGTAACATATTTCTTAAGAATTGTTTAAATTTTACATTACGTTATTAAGAGCAATCCCATTATATATATATAAAGGATATTTTAAAAAAATGACCGCGAACTACTCAAAACTATATATGTTATTCTGAAAGAGTAATTAGAGTGCCCCTTAAAATAATTTCTTTAAAATCCGTAAAGGATAATGAAAAATGTAGCATCTTTGACTTCTTATTGAGGAAAAAAAATTAGAAAAAATAAGAAATTAAAATTAACCTACTTGTTGGAATATGGGAGGTTTGAATGGAATTACATTTCGGAATGAATCGGAGATGTATTTCCTATTTTGCTGGTGTCTGTGTTTAAATCTGCATTTGTATTTTTTGCAGCTGATTTTATAGATTCATGTCCTCTCAATTCAAATTTTACATGACTCAAAAGTAGTCAATCAAATTCATTATTCAAATTAAATATAAAAATAAATTATATTTTGTTATAATTATAATATAAGCATATTTTGAAACCAATATTTAAAAATGATAATAATTTAAATTAGAAATATTTTAATACAATTTCTGACATACGTTATTTAAATTTCAAAATTATAATATGCAGTAGAATATAACATGTTAAACAAATTATTTTTAGGCATGATTTTTGTCAAAAATTAATAGCACTAAAAATTACTAACCTGAAAAGCTTAATCCATTAACACCGGAAAATTCATAGAACATGACAGAAATGACATTGACATAACAAAATATATGACATTAACAAAAATAACATTGACATAAATTATAAAGTTTTTTTTCTTTTCTTAAGTTTTAATGGACACACAAATTTAAGCTTCCGATTGATATGGAAGCCTATTTTTTATTTTCAAGTCTGATTCGAAACCAGGTCTGGTTTGTAGTGCCCAGGAAAAAAGACCTTCATTTAATTGTTAATATTTTTGTATTTCGCGATTAAATTTGCAATTAAAATTGTGAAAATGCTTATTTCTGGCTAGCTCCTAGAAATAATATTTTTACTCCTGTTATTTAACCTATTTTAATATTTTTTAAATGTTATCACGTTGAAAATATTTTTAAATTTTCCAACATTTTATTAAAAATTATAATAATAATAATTCTTTTTGCTTGAGTTATTTAGTTATTTTACAATTGAGTTCAAGACACACATTATTATGATACAAATACACTTTTGAAAAATGTACGTAACGCGTTGCGTGTGAAAGACACAAATTCATTCAGTCATTTTCCAAAACCCCTGTGACATAAAAAACTGACATACGACAGAAAATGATAGGAGAAGAAGTGAATATTATTTTGATATTTTTTAACACTTTTCATTTTGAGCTCTCTGTATCAAAAAGATCATTTCAACATTAACGTCACTTTTCTTACTCGTAAAAACCATTTTATTCCTCCAATCAAAATTTGAATATGTGAAGATATAATTTTATATAATATACGCAATCAAACTACAAAAATTAGAGAAAGAATTATTTTCTTATTAGGTAAATATTTATATTATTCATTAAAAGAATAGGCAAAAGTTATCATTATATTTGTATGCGAAATTTAAAGAAATGATGTATTGCAGCAGCTGTTTAACAAAAATTCTATAATATATATATATATATATATTTTATAGAATTTTTGTTAAACAGCTGCTGCAATACATCATTTCTTTAAATTTCACATACAAATATAATGATAAAATTTGCCTATTCTTTTTATGAATAATATAAATATTTACCTAATAAGAAAATAATTCTTTCTCTAATTTTTGTAGTTCGATTGCGTATATTATATAAAATTATATCTTCACATATTCAAATTTAATTTTATATAATATACGCAATATATAATATACGCATATATTTAAGTATTTTTATTTAGGTATTTTTATTTTGATATGAAAAATTGCTGAGTAGAGACAGTTAAAGAATACATAAATTGTCACAGACTAACCCTACAAAACACTTAAGAGACCCGATATATGTTTTTAAAACATTTAAGTCATGTTTACATTGAAATTTCTGCAAAGTTGATTTTATAGGTTAATTTTTTATAAATTGGTTAGTTATTATTGGGTAATTTTCTATAAATTGGTTTATTAATTGGTTATTTTACTATTAAAAATTTTTTTGAAAAATCTTTCTTATGGTTTATTTCAAAACTGTATTACCTAAAAAAAGGACAATAATGGACACAAAAACTGCAAACCTTTAAAAAAATTTACTTGCAATTTGATTTGAGTTGCAAACGTTTAATTGTTCCTTTTTAAATTTTAGCTGAAAGTTTTATTTATTTTGCTTTTTTAATTTAAAATGAGAGATGTTTGTTCTTTTTTAATATGTAACCAGTATCTAAATTATGCATAGAAGTTTTTTTAAACAGATTATAATTCTTTAAGTCATATTTACAAGACCTACTAAAAATTAGTTGAACTAATTATGCATGAATAATTTTTTTCTCAGCCACCATATTATAAAATTTTAACAAAAATATGTAATTTTCCGGTAGTGTTATCTCAACCATGTGGCATTACTTTTTTAAAGTCAAGTTACCAAGTCATTTTTAAACATTTATAGAATATTTTATTGAGATGATTTTTGATTCAAGTAAGTTTAATTAAAATCAATTTACTACCAGTAAAAAACAAATAGATAAAGATTCAATCATGGATAAATCCTTTTGTGTGTTGATTTTAAATATCATTAGAAGTTATTCCAGTATTCAAATTAATTTATATATAATTTAGATAATTCAATCATTAAACTCAACAAATGCTTAAAATTTGTAAAAAAAGTATAATGGTGTCATTATGACTATTGAACACTCTTAGAATTAGCAGTTTTATTTGCATCCTGTTTGTAAAGATCATAGTATGAAAGGAAAAAAAATAGTAATCTATCACTCATTTAAATACTTTATAGTTTCTAAAATATATTAGTAAATGGGATAATAAAATGGATTAAAATTTAAACAATTATCAAACAGCAATGTTTTTCATTGCATTATGAATATTCACTATGCCTAAATGCTGTGAAAAAAGGCTTTGAGATTAAAAAATTGCTACTTAGTGTAAACCAAAGGTCTTTTATTTTAATCATGACAATGCCTTTTTCTATTCATAAAAACTTAATCTAATATTTTAATATTTATCTTGTGCTGGTGTAAGTTTCACCGCTTAAATACTGCTCTTTAAAATCCTCAAAAATCAAACTTCAATAATTGAAATAAAATATTTTTGTACTTAAATAACGGAGATTTGTTTATAGTATTTAAATCAAAACATTTACTGTAGCCTAGTTTCTAAAAGAAACGTAAGAGCTTCAAATTTAATCAATTTAATAAACTTGGAAAAATTAATCTTAATAGTAGTATCTCACAACTGAGACGGTGCTGCAACCTTACTATGGTCAAGTTTTGAAGGATTTCCTGTAATCAAGTTAATATGGTTCACCCTATTAAGGTTACAAAAACGATAATAAGTTTCAATACACGCTAAAAGTGAAGGAAAGCTTGAATTAACCAAAGTTTCAACAAGATGCATATCTATTCAATATTACAGAGTTTTAACCTTGAACTGACGATCTCAATGGAAAATAAAAATAGTTGGATATAAAGAAAAACTGTATTTTTAAAATTCTTTAGTTTTTGAATCCATTACTGATTTTATTGTGGAAGTACGTTCTTCAAACTACAAAGTTAGAAAATAAAAATTTGTTTCTAAAAAAGATATATTCAATTTAGATTTTTTACGGTGTTAAAATACCTTACTCAAAAATCTTTCCTCTAAAATAACGGTGTCTTGAACCAAAATTCAGTGTAAATTGGCTGCAACCTTAATAATGTGCTCAAATTATTTCGTTCAATATAAACACATAGTATCGTATATTTATGTATGGAAATATAACAACAGCAATTGGCAACAGATTAATGTTTCAGTAAGTTTAAATAATGTAATGATTTTGCACTCTTTAAACTTCATAACACATTTTGTTATTACAAAATCAATGACTTGTTTAGAATGGTCTGCGGAAAATGTGAATAATTAATTGTATTTATGCTTCTAAAAATCTTAATTATAAGTTATATTCAATCTTTCAATTTTTCATTAATAAATCATGACATATTAATTAAAACAATTGTTTTTTGATTTGAAGAATTTATTATTTTTATAGAAACATAAAAATCTTTCATTTGCTAAAAATCAACATTTCGACCAAGTTTACACTTAGACATGATAATTAATAGAAAATCTGGAATAATGGATATAACATTATGCAGTTATCAATAAATAGCAAAATTAAAACCTATTAAACCTGCACGGAGAAAAAATTCTGACAAAATTACCGTACTGTAAGTTGATGGCATTTCTGTCACAAAAAAACCATAATTTTGATAATAATACCAAACTATACGGTATTCAAACCATTCCATTTGGCTCTTTTTCCCGTTCATATGATAACGGTTTACTGAAAATTCTGGTTCTTATTACTTCACATTCAATAAAAAATTAAAAAAACAGTTAAAGTAATTTAAACGAATAAATGATTTTTATGCCACGTTCTAAGGCATCATGATAAAATTACCTAAATTTGAGACATTTACCAAATTTTATCACATATGATAACACAATATTTTATTGCTAATTTTACCCAAATTATTACCAAACTTTTTGGTGCTCCCCCACAGCCAAAAATATGGTAAAGTTTATTATGATCTGGTAGTTTTGACGGCACATTTTCTTTCTCAGTGATAATTATTGATTAGTACTAGAAAAATCTCGAGAATAAAAACATGCTTTTAATGAAGCCATGACAACTTTACAATTCAGTGTTGCCAATTTTCCAAATTATATTAGAATGTTGTCAGCACGATCAATCATGGAAATCTAATGCAAATATATAATTTTATTGTAAATAAGTAATTTAAGTTAATTTTAACTTAATTTCATGCGTGTGTTCTATAATAAGGCAAGTCACGGAATATTTGAGCAAAAGTACCACTTACTGTTAAAGAAGAGTTTTCTTTATTAAGAAATGCATTAAAACTTATTAAACACTTGTATTTAACTCGATAAAACTCGATAAAAATAGAAACTTAATGTTTTTATTATCTACGTCTGTAATTCTCGTTAATATAAAACTTTATAATATTCTTCAATTTCCTCTAAGCAGCATTTCATACAGTTTGCTCATAAATCATCTACATAATTTATTAAAATATTTAGTTATCAGTTAAATATGAAATATGATTCCGTAAATAATTTGTTTTTATTAAATATATTTAAAAAAATAGACCAAGTTCAAAATATATTTACCTTTATATCATTTCATAGGTCTATAAAATCGATGTAAAATAAAATACTTCGTGTGGCGTTCTTAACTGAGTTAAATTGTTTCTAGAAGGATTCAGAGTAAAAGTTCCATCAATTCTTCTACACTAATCTTTTAAAAAATGCTTTTTTTAAATTTAAGCAAATATTGTTCAATTTTAACGACTTTCAGACGACATACATTTAAAAAGTCAATATCATTAATTATCTTAATATGACGTACAGTAACCAACTTCTATAAGAATTTTGCATGATGGTAAGCATATCAAAGATAGCAGCATTGTCTTTCGTAACATAAGTGCATGACATATGAAACAAGATTTTGCAGCAGGCTCTCAATCAAAGAGAGATGGGATTGCGAATGGATGTGGAAGAGCAAAGATATGGGGATGCTCTCGCACATCCTCACGTGATTGCAGCAGCGCCCCCTGCGTGGACAAGGCATGCTTTCGATTGCTCCAATCTTCTCCACTGCATTAAGTCATCAGTTGATCGAAGAAACCAAAACCAATAAATTAGTTGGGAAAATTAGTTTCATTGACTTTTTTATTATTTAGACTCTGTTTTATTTGGACGTCTTCACCAATTAAAATCCAGTGCTCAAAATTGGGACAGAAACATAAATATATTTAGAAAAGAAATTCACTTTGTAATAAATAATACATAGAGTTAAAATTTGTGATATGTTTAACTTTTTTGTATAATGTTAATGAGTGATGCAACTAATGAAAACTATTACTCGCCCTAATTTATTTGAAAATTATTCCCATAAAAATTAGATGAAACAAAAATAATTTAAGATGACGATAAAAAATAAAAATGCACAGTGCTAAAATTATTGAAGAAAATGAGACTTTCAAAATTTCTAATTATCCTTATTTTTTTTAATCTAATGACTAATTTTTTTAATCTAATGAAATTTGCAAATGTGTTAAAAATATTGCTTTACTTATATTTATTTTTCAGAATAAGTACGATAGAAATATGAAGAGAAAGTTTTGACAGATCTTATCGTTTCGTTTCAAAAAATTAGAAAAAACTCATTTGTTTTGCTATTGCTAAAGCCTTCGTCACGTTACTGTTTTCCACACTGAGAAAAAAAAGCGTGGTCAAAACTACCAGAAAATAGTGAAACTTATCGAGATTCTGGATTTATAGGAATACCAAAACGCATGGTAATTTTTACCGAAACGCTTTAGAAAAAATTGACAGTAAATTGTGGTTTTATAATATGAGTTAAAATTTGGCAAATGTTGTAAAATATGGTAATTTCATCATGATGCTTTAGAGCAGTGTTCCCCAACCCCCGGTCCGTGGATCAAATGGTACCGGGCCATCCATTTCATTGAAACTGAATTTAAATTCCCAGGTTCTTACCCCAAATTGAAAATATCTGTGTTCCATTAAAATTTTATTTATTAAAAAAAAAGGGGCCCTGAAGGTAGTGACGTAAATTTTTTAATGATTTAAAACGATTACCCCCAGATGGAACCGTCTCATTGCAAAGAAACAAGCTCAGGGTGTTCATTGAATTTTCGTTCTAGTAAGTTAAAATGTTAAATCACTTTATATTTATTTTTTGATGTAACTGCATTTTATTTCGAAGGCATGTTTAAATAAAATTAAATTAAAATTAATAAATTAAAATAATCTAAAATATAAACAATCAATTCCCCCCCCCCAATCGGGCCGCGGTAAAAATATCAAACGTTGACAGGTCCGCGGTGATAAAAAGGTTGGGGAACACTGCTTTAGAGCATGGCATAAACACAATTTATTCGGCTATATTTATTTTATATTTATGTATTTTTACGAATAGCTTAATTACAGTATATTTTGTTTTGATTACAAGAATTATGTTTTTTTTTCTTTAAACCAGAAATGTCTTTACCATACACAACGGTAATTTTTCCAGAATATTTTTCTCCATGCATGTATTTATTTAAAGTAAATTATCTATCAAAAAATGAACCGTGCTTCACGCTGAATACAAAAGAAAGTCAAGGAAAATCAGTCTTCAAAAGTCATTTATAAAACAGTTAGAACTATCAATCAGTTTAGTTCCTCCATAGAAATAAATAGAAAGAAATGAACAGAGAAATGTTGTCTACTTTGTTAAAGTTCTAGAAAGATTTCCTTCCAAAATTTCAAATTTTAATAAAAATAATTTTAGCTTCTCTCTAAATTCTTGTCAACATGAAACAGTCATTTGTTTCGTAAGAATATAATTCTTTGAAACACAATTATTCAAATAAATTCAACGACATCAATTGCGTTTTTATGCGGCACAAAGTTGAATTAACGGAATTCTTAAATGTAAAAATATAAAAAATTTTATGAACTAATTTTGGTGAAAGCATTAGTTATAAAAATAGATAATGCGTAGGAGTACTTCTTTCCTGTAACCGAAATGAAAACTTTTCCTTCATGTCTCTAAAAGAGCTCAAAATATGTAACAGAAATGTTTCTGATGGCTAATAAGCGAATTCTACTTTTCTCATATTAATCTAAGGAGAATATATGAACTTATTTGTAACATTCTGGAAGGATTTTTGTTGCCTTTGGTTTATTGAATTGGTTGAAGCTACACTGTTAAAAATTCTGAGCCACGTAGCACCAAAAATTGGTATTCATTTGCTGGCTACATAAAATGGAGCTCAATATTACCATATTTTGGTATTTTCACTATCTCCAAATATCAGGTGTTTAGAAGAAACAAAACACGGATCTTTATTCTTTTTTTTACTTTTATAAAAGCAGAAGAAAGTTTCACCATTATTAGGTATTTTTAAAGCACTCAAATGCAATCCAAGGTCACTGTTTACCATAACAAAACTATTTATAGGAAGTAGGTTATTTTGTAACATTCCTCTAACCATTTTATACTGCCAACCAAATTTAAAAATTCAGCATAAAAGAAATTAACACTTATTAATGCAAATAAAACAGTTAACTACCTAAATGAGTTAATACTTGAAACAACATGCGTTAGTCGTCCCAAAACACCGAGACAGAGTTGTAAAGAAAACATGGCATCGAAAACAAATATCGTTCAGTTTGCAGTCAAAGTCAAAGTTTTATGTCGTTTACCAAATTTTGGTGCAATCAGTTAGACCATGGAAGTATTTCTCGATCATACTTCACAATTTATGGTGTAACTAAAATAAAATGATCTTCTATTTAAGTAAACTTTGGGATAATGAGAAACTTTGCACCAAATACTGGTTAAAGATTTACCGAGTTTTTTTACAGTGTAGTCAGAGATGCCAACTGCTCCGGACACGCGAAAATAATTATAAAAACGGTAAATAATTACAATGCAAATTTTGCAAATATTTGACTATTTTTGCTTGCTTTTAAGAAGGTATAGCATAACTTAAGTACTATAAAGTGGTGAATGATATAAGCCTACGAATTATTTAGAAATAGTGGTGGATAAAAATCCACTAAATTGAATTTTTTAAACCAAGAATTACAATTGATAAACTACCACTTTAAAATACATATTTGCTGTCCGGAGCAAGTTTTCATCTCTGGTGTAGTTACCGAACTTTAAATTTTAGGGTTGCAAGTATTTTTAAACCTTTTCAAATCTTTAATAATAGTTTAACAATATTCTTCATTAACTTCTTTAGTTATAAATATTATGCAAAGTTTGTAAATATGGTTCATTTTTAAATAAAAGTTATAATATGTAAACAGGAATAAAAAAAAATAATGTCTGTATTGTTTTCAAATAACACTAATTGTTAATTTTAAAATAATGTTTGCGTTATCTGAGGTGTTTTATCACATGTTCACAACAATATCGCTCCGAAGGCATGTCTGAGAAGCGTTGCTCTAATACTAGTTAAGAGAACTAGATGTTCCTAATTGTGACTATAAATGTAAATGTAAATGTAAAATGCGTTAATAAGTTTGCTTATATCAAGTTTATATTTTTGAATTAAAAGCATTTTGGTTATTTGAATGCATTTTATTTTTTTAACTACGAAATTAATTTTTGGAGAGATAAATTTGAACCATTTGCCAAAATATAAGTCGGCTATTATTGGAGCACGTTTCAGCTTGATTTAGAACATCAAAAAGATTACTGGAAAAGTTCTGTGGAGATTATTACTGAGATATTAAGGACTGTTTCAAACAGTTTTATGGTCATTTCCCGGGGTGTATTACATAGAAAGATCAGAAGTTAATCTTCCTTCTTTTTATGTATTATCATTTTCAAAATATAAGGAATAAAAAGTATCCATAAAAATTACTGTGTATATATATGGGCAATAGAAATAGTCAAGCGTTTTGGAAAAAGTCAATTCTTAAATTTGCTGTGTTCAATTGTAAAACTTAATCCAATTTTACTCAATTTTTATTTCTTAAAATGCAGATGATCCAAATCAAAATAGCGTTAATATATGCAGTTCCGAAATGTTATCGAGAATTTCTTTTTACCTAATTTGAAACAATAATAAGACATGGTCTTAATAAGGTCGAATCCAAATCTACACCCGCTTTTCACTCACCACATTACTCATGTAAAATACCGTCAGTAGTTTATATACAATGGGTTAGAGTCCACATGGCAAACTCTGGGGGGGTTTTCATACTTGCTTTTCACCGCAAATTCGGATGATGATGATGGCTAGTTTTTCTCAATGCTAGTTCCCTTAACTTCTGGATTGGAATCAAAATTACGACAACCTTGTTAGCCAATAACTCAATATTCAGTCAGCTGTTGAACACGGGATATAAAATAAAATGTTAAAGAAAGTCGGTAACTTATTTCTCCTTTTCTATAGAAAGGGAAAATAAATTTTGTTAAGAAAGTTTAAGTTCGTTACAAAGTTTTAATGCAGGAAAATTTATATCCATTTTCCTTTATTAAAGCTAATAATACAAATTCTGTTGTTGTTTTTTTGCGATAAAATAATTTTTCTTTACCTATTAATTATTCTCAAAGAAATTTTGGTGTGAAACGACTAAAAAGAAAGCACTTAGCTGCAGTGAGAAAAAAATAGTATGGTCAAAACCACCAGAAAATTCCGTAATTTTTACCGAATCGATTAGGTAATGATTTTGGTAAAACTAACCATAAAATGTCATGTAATGATATGTAAAAAATTAGTAAACGTAGCAGCATTTGGTAATTTTTGTATGATACCGTAGAGCAGGGGTGTCAGACTCGCTGCCCGTGGGCGCATGTGGCCCGAGATGAACATTTTTGCAGCCCAGTCAATATATCCAACGCAAAGTAAAGATAAAATAGAAATGTGAATTAGAAAGGAAACTGGCATATAAAATTATAATATACTTTATTTATAAACTATACGGTACATTTTAAATTGAACACGCGAAAATGTAAAATTCTAATTGGCTTGCGGCACCTGCCATTCCAGGGATACTGCATCTTATCAAAAATACGCAGAAAAAATTTCAAATCTTAGAACAGAATTTGAAACAAGGTTTAAAGATTTTAATTCTTTGGAAGACAAATTTTTTTTGCTTTCTTCGATTTTCTCAATAAATATAGAATCAGTACCCAGTAATATGCAAATGGAAGTGATTAAGAATCAGTGCGACTCAAATTTGATGACAAAATTCATTGAAGTGGGTGTGCCTGAATTTTACAAATATTTACCGGCAAGGTTTGAAAATACTCGAAAATTCGCATATGAAATTATTTCCATGTTTGGAAGTACTTATCAGTGCAAGCAATTTTTTTTCCGTTATGAATGAAAATAAATCTCCTGTCCGAAACCATATTAATAGCTCTCGTTGGGTCAATTTTGAAAGTAGTCTCGGCCAATAAAATTTCTCCCGAAATAGGAAAGAAGAAGAGATGTCAGACAATAATTTTGCTTTATATATGCTTATTACAATGTACTATTCAAAATAAAAATATTTGTTTCTGTAAACACTGTTTTTTTTAAAACTTTTTTTTTCGAGGCCCACCTAAAGAGCATTGTTTATTTTTGCCCAAGTTTGCTCTTGAGTTTGACACCCCTGCCGTAGAGCATGGCATTAAAACAATTTATTTGTTTCAAATTTGAAATATAAAACATTAAGTTGCCAACGAAAAATAGAAAAATAAAGATTAGAAACAAAACTAGAAGAACCAGAGCAGCTGAAATGAAAAAAGATGAAAAAAAAATTTAAAAAATCCCAGTGGCTATGAGAGGCAAATCAGGGTAAAATACATTTCCAAGCTCTATGGAAAAGTGATGAGAAACTAATGTTAATGACATTAGTTCCACACCACTATGGCTTTTCTCACTACTGTGATTCACCTCGGCTACTGTAGTTTTTCTAGATTTATTTCTCACCTTTATTTTTCCATTTTTCATTAGCAATTTTACTTTTTATACTTTAAATCACTTTTTTTCTTCTCATTTACGCCTGGTAAGCCTTGAAAATAGGCGCCTATCTTTGAGCTCTTGATACATGTCAACTGTTATTTCCAATTTATACATTTTTGAAGAGAATGAAGTTTTTAATCAAGTAATATCTTACAGCTTCAGTTTCTTTGGATTATTTATTTAATGTCAAATGAATAGTTTATAAATAACGTTTTTTTGTTTTATTACCAGACTTATGACCTTTTTACCGGAAAGCCATTAACATGCAGTACGGTAAGTTTATCAAAATTTTTTAATCCGTGTATAAAAAAAGTACGTAAATACTATTTTATCAATTGCAAAATAAAAAAGAAAATTTGTTCAATTTTTGTAAACAATTTTAGTAAACGCTTACTTAATATCCAACATAAATATTGTTCGCCCCTTGCCTTGTTACTTAATGGATGGCGCTGTTAAAATACATTTACATTTTTACTTCTCAATTTTTAATAAATACAGTCCACTATTTCGTCGTGAAGTGTGGTGCCTTTGTTTTCTCTGTGTCGAGCTTTTCTTGTGAGTGTATGAAACATTTGGTCCGACATGAGCTCGGAGGTGTTAGTCAATGACTATGGAATGTGTTTTGTGGTGAATTTAAATTTGTGATAGAGGAAATTTTTAAAAATTGCGATTTCAAATGTGTTGCGTAGGGAGTTATACATTATGGCTTATTAATTAAATTCTAAAAAGGTAGTGGTGTTAGTTTGAAGTGATTTTTAGGGTAAGTGGAATTTTCGATTAGTGATTAGTTGTAATTTGAGAATTGTGTTGCCTTGTTTTATTGAATTGAATTGGTTGTGCTTTCGTTTCTGCCTAGTTTGGTTTTAAATGTTTTTTGTCGTATTCGATTGTGTTTTTTGTTTCTTTTTGGTCTGTGTTGAGTGTTTTTGATATGTATTAATACTGCCTAGTAGTATGTTTAATATTGCCTTAGTAGAGTTGCTTTCGTTTTGCGTGTTGTTTACATTGTTAAGTAATTTCGTTTAGTAATTGCTTTCGATTTGGGTGTGGAGTTTAATTGATAGCATTTCTAATTTGAAAGTGTTGTTTTAGCAGTGGCTGATATTAAAATGGCACTTGAATTGAATTTTAAAAAAAGATGAGTTGATTATGATTGCTCAGGAATTAGGTTTAATAATTCCAGATAATCCTAATATAGTAGATTTAAAGCTCTTAATTGAAAATAGTGATATAGTTGAAACTGATATTGAGTTTGTGCGTGATCTAATTGAGCATGGTTTAGAAGAAAAAAAGGAAAGGTTAGAAAAAGCTATCGGAACAGGAAATAGAGTTAGAAAGATTAAAGTTAGCTCAATTAGAAAAACAGTTAGAGTTGGCAAAAATTTGTGGTAACCTAGCTAATGCATCTCAGACTGCAGTGAATGGAGAAACAGATTCTGATAGTTTGGAAAGTTCAATCAAAAGTGTTAAAGTTTTAACAATTTCAGTGCCGGCTAAGTCAGAATCGTTTAATTTATTTTTCAATTCGTTAGAAAAAGCATTCGAAAATAAATCAGTGCCTAATAAATTTAAAGCCGAAATTCTGTTAAATCTTTTAGGAGATAGAGTTTATAATTTATTAGTGTATGTTTGTCACGGAGATTTGTGTGATTACGAAAAGTTAAAAAATTTGGTTTTAAAAGAATTTGAACCTACTCCCCAAGAATGCCTGAATAATTTTAAAAGGGCTAGGAAATTACCGACTGAGAGTAATGTTCAGTTTGCTTCTAGACTATGTGCATCCTTTGATTATTACTGCCAAATACGTAAGGTTGCAGATTTTAAATCTTTACGCGATCTTATTGTCTCTGATTACATTTTCGAAACCCTTGAACGGGAATTAATGACTCACATTGGGATTAAGCAAGGTGAAAAATTTTTCTTACCTCACCAACTTGGACGTGAATGTGATATTTACTTGTCATCGAGAGCTAAAGGCTCAAGTGAGTTAATCAATCGGAATAGTGCTGGTGAAATAAAACGCGTGGGAGGAAATAAACTTCTGAAGTATTCTCATTTGCGAACAGATAAAAATATATCTAAAGTGTTTGTCTCGGAGACTAATAATTCGAAATGTGTTCTGTGCAGAAATATACATCCCCTCGCTACCTGCCCCAATTTAAGATTATGTTAGTATATGAGAGAATTGAGGTATTGAAAGGGAATAATCTTTGTTTTCGTTGTTTCGCACCTCACAGGTTAAGTGAATGCCGTTCAAAGAAAAACCGTTTTTGCTCTAAACCTCATCACACGATGATTCATTTCCCGCGTGAATATTTTAATCATTCCACTTCTCAATTCAAATTAGATGCCCCAGCTTTTGTTCCAGGGAAGAAAGAGGAAACTTTGGAAGTGACACCGCAAATTGTAGCGACTAGCCTTGAGAAAAACAACCTTAAAACGTACTTCTGAATACAGTACGCGCACATGTTAAAAATAAATTTTCTGAGTGGATTGAAGTTAAATGTTTGCTGAATGTTGGGTCTCAATCATGTTTGTTTACTAAGGCGTGCGCGCAGAGGTTGCAATTAAGATTGGAGAAAATAAATATCGTGGTTTCGTGTGTTAATGATGCAACTATGGTAGTAAACAAATGTGTTAGAACTTTAGTGGCAAATAAGGATAAGAGTTTTGTTAGAGAATTATCGATGCTAGTGGTTGACAAAAATACTGATCTCATTCAAAATAGAATAATTGATGTGGATGTTAGTGTTTCAGAGTTCGTGTCATTAGCTGATAATAATTTCAACATACCTGAGAAAATTGATATGTTATTAGGTGCGGAGGTGTTCTACGAATTGTTGCAGCCGGAACGATTTTTTGCTGAAAATTCCAAATTGTTGTTGCAAAATACTGTGTTTGGTTTTGTCGTGAGTGGCAGCGTTGATCAGGTAGATGTTGGTCAGGTTCATTGTGGGTTGATTCTTGATGATGACTTGAATAAAACTTTAAAACGATTTTGGGAAATTGAAAATGTCGAAGTAGAATTTGCAAAGGATGCAGAGGCGTCTTTGTGTGAGGATCATTTTGTAAGCACCCATAGAAGAAATGCTGATGGTAGATATGTAGTTGCAATGCCCTGAGTAAGGATCCGTTGTGTCTTGGACAGTCTAAGAACATATCTTTGAGGCAACTTAATTGTTTGTGGAAGCGTTTGTCTAGGGACTCAGAGTATTTGTCGTTATATATGGATTTCTTGCTTGAGTAAGAGGAACTGGGCCATTTGGAAAAGGTGATTGAAGAAAGTGAGCAACCCACACATTACTACATACCACACCATGGAATATTACGCCCTGATAAATTGACTACTAAGATGAGAGTCGTTTTCAATGCTTCATCTCCCACTACAACAGGCCTAAGTTTGAATGACATTTTAATGAAGGGTGAAGTAAGGGAAGATGTGTTTAAAACAATTTCTCGTTTTAGAAGGCACAAATATGCCTTTACTACGGACATAAAATGGATGTATAGACAAATCTTGATAGTTCCAGATCAAAGAGACCTTCAGAGAATAGTGTAGAAACCTGGACTTGATGCTGAAGTTTCAGTTTAAAGGTTGAAAACAGTAACTTACGAAATGTCCAATGCCCCCTTCCTTGTAATAAGAACTCTGCAACAACTGGCCGAAGATGAAAAATATCGATATCCTTTGGCTTCGGAAGAATCCAGAAACTGGAAACTGCACGTCAATTACAACTCCAACTTCGAGATTCTCTGCAGTCTTGCGGAATGAAACTTCACAAATGGTCTTCGAATTCTGATCAATTGTGGAATAGTTCATCTTCATCTGATGTCGAGCACTCATTTTCTATCCATAATGACTTATCGGTCAAAGCTCTGGGCATCAGCTGGAAGCAGAGCCGGATTATACCTTTCGTAAGCCCTAGGCACAGAGCCGGATTATACCTTTCGTGGGCCCTAGGCATAGCCGTTTTTGGGCCCTCCCCTCCTTCCCCCACTCCTCCCCTCTTTTCAAAATATATGCTAAAATTTTCTTGCATATTTTTTTTTACATTTTTATTAATATGGATTTTAATTTACAAATTTGTTTATCGAACTTTATCTGCAATACCGACATACTGCCGATATTGCAGTTGATATCGATAATACCATTATGATTAGTTCGATCGATAACTATGTAAACACTTCACGTCAACAATACAACAACAAACCAGCAAAGAAAACAGTGAAATTGATAGTGAGATTAATTACAAGAAATATTTATACTACAAATAGCTTCATAGTTTTCATGATACTACTATGATAACTAAGTGAAGGAAATTAACATTGTCAAAAGTAAATCTTTTGAAATTATTTATAAATAAATTTGCAAGGTAGGTTAAATGTTTACTAATAGAAAAAAAATGATTTAATACTATTTTAATAAAATGCGTAGTTTGGAATTCGACAGCATAATACAAGATTTCGTTGAATCCAAAAATCGCAAAAAAGTAATATATTAGATCATAAGATTCTGCAAAATAATTTATTACCGAAAAATATTATATTTTTATTTGTATCTTCATAATTTTGTGCAAAATACACTTGTTGTTTTTAAAGCTAAATTATTTTTGTCAACAAATTTTTTTCTCCCAAGTTTTTCGTAGGCCCCTGAATTTCGTAGGCCCTAGGCACGTGCCTAGTGTGCCTATAGGTTAATCCGGCCCTGGCTGGAAGCCATTCGAAGATAAGTTTGTTTATAAGGTGCCAACCGCAGTAAAATCATCGTACACTAAGCATGAAGTTCTCAGCGTGATAGCTAAATTATACGACCCTCTTGGTTTTTTTAGCATCAGTCTTGACGAGAGCTAAAATCCTATTACAGCGATTTTGGCAGCAAAAACTAGATTGGGATGAAGTTCTGCCAAATCCAATCAGTGAGGATTGGAATGATTTTGTGACAACTTTAAAGTGCATCGAGGATGCGAAAATTGATAGATTTATTCTTTCGGACGAATTTCAACGTCCTTCAGGGATTCGCGGATGCGTCTGAAGCAGCCTATGGAGCGGTAGTCTATCTTCAATGTTTCAGTTCAACGCATAGTGCTAAAGTAACTATTCTCGCAAGCAAATCACGTATATCACCAATTCGAGTGATTTCGATTCCCCGCCTTGAACTGTGTGCCCGTGTTCTTTTAGCCCAGCTTGTGCAAAAATTACGTGCATCTTTACGATTAGAAATTTGCGAAACTGTACTTCATACTGATTCTACGATTGCATTAGCGTAGTTGAATACACCTGCGAACCACCTGAAGACATTTATCGTCAATCGTGTTTCCAAAGTTCAAACCTTGACAGAAAACTGTCACTGGACCCACGTGCCGTCATCTCTTAATCCTGCCGACCTTATTTCTCGTGGGTTAAGCCCTCGTGACATTCACAATCAATAAATTTGGTGGAATGGCCCACCATTCCTGGAACAAGGTGAGTTATCCAATGAGCAAACAAGCTCCCCGCTGACGAATGAATATGACTACTCTTGTGAAGAATTTAATTCCGAAAGAAAAGCTCGGACTATGGCTTTGGACAATAACCTTTTGAACAAGATCCTTTCTTTACATAATAATTATAAAAATATTGTATGTGTTTTAAGTTATCTTTACAGGTTCATCAAAAATTGTAGGAATCCATTATACATACAAGTTGGACCCCTTAAGATCTGTGAAATCCAACGTGCGGAAACAACACTTTTAAGGCTGGTACAACAAGTGGAATTTTACTCGGAAGTGAAGGACTTGTCCAGTAAGGGTATGGTTAACCCAAAAAGTAAAATTAAAAATCTTTCACCATTCTTAGATACAGAAGGTGTCTTGCGTGTAGGTGGTAGATTGGTACACAGTAATTTGAGTTTCGACAAAAAACACCAGGTTATTCTTCCTAACAATCATAGACTGATCAATTTAATTCTTGAAATGATCCACAAAAGACAATTGCATGTTGGTTAGCAAACTTTGTTATCGATTGATAGACAAAAATACTGGCCGTTAAACGGTCGCAATATGTGTAGAAAATTAGTTCATAATTGTGCAGATTGCTTTAAGGCTAGCCCTGTTACTTGTTCACAAATTATGAATCAACTGCCAACCGAGAGAGTTTCTCAGAGTTTTCCCTTTAACTATGTAGGATTGGATTTTTGTGGACATTTCTGGATTAAATATCCAAAAGAAAGAAAAGGAGTTTTAAGCAAGGTATATGTATATATGTGCATTTGTGTGCATGGTCACTAAAGCATGTCATCTCGAAATAGTTGCAGATTTAACTAGTGAAGCCTTCATCGCGGCTCTAAAGCGATTCTTTAGTAGACGAGGTAAATCTGAGCTCATTTTTTCAGACAATGCTTCCAATTTTGTTTGTACGGAATTAGAGCTAAAAAGACTTAGAGAAATTTTGAGTAAATGTGATAATAATTTGAGTAATTTTTTGTGCGAGGAACGAGTTGAGTGGAGTTTCATTTCACCAAGAGCGCCACATCAAGGGGGCCTTTAGGAGGCTGGAGTAAAAGCCGTTAAACATCACCTTAGGAGAGTTATGAGTAATTCTAGATTTACTTATGAACAATTTTTTACCATTCTTAACCAAATTGAGGGCATTCTCAATTCACGTCTCTCGACCCTTTATCATGTGACCCTGAGGATTTTGAAGCTTTAACTCCTAGCCATTTTTTCGTAGATCGTACCCTCACAGCGATAGTCGAGCCAAGTTTAACTGAACAGGTTGAAAGTATGACAAAAGTTATCAAAAATTGTACTACAAATTTGGAAGCTTTGGTCAAGTAATTATCTGAGTACACTTCAAAATCGAACGAAATGGTATTTTGAGAAAAACAATGTAAAAATTAATGATATGGTAATTTTGAAAGATAATTTGGCTGTGTGTAACTGGCCTCTTGGTCGAGTTCTTGAAGTGTATTCTGGTAAAGATAATAAAATTAGAGTAGTATTAGTGAAAACTAAAAATGGAATTTTTAAACGTCCAATTACTAAACTTTTTATATTACCCTTCTCGAATGATCAATAAGTGTGAAAATTTCAATTTATGTGTATTTTGAATAGTTTAGTTTATTGTGTACACTGTATTGAATTGTTTTTGATTGTTTAAATTTAAGCAGTTGAATATGTCATTCAACCCGGGGGTGAATGTTCGCCCCTTGCCTTGTTACTTAACAATAGATGGCGCTGTTGAAATACATTTACATTCTTACTTCTCAATTTTTAATAAATACAGTTCATCATGTCGTCGTGAAATGTGGTGCTTTTGTTTTCTTTGTGTCGAGCTTTTCTTGTGAGTGTATAAAACAAACATCTTTAAGCGATATATATATAATTTTAGACTTAAAACATACGTAATAAATGCATTAAATGGTATTGCTGTTATTCAGCCCATATAAGATTTGTTCACATATAAAGATATAATTTTATATATTTGTGACAGATATATTAATTTAAAAATGGAGTTCATTTTATCAGAAGTCTTACTCTCTGCATTTTAATCATTACTTAAAGTTATAAATGAGTTCATAATACGAATGTTAACAACAAAACTGCATCAAAAAGTTGTTGGTGCATTTTTATCGTTAATTTAACATGTCATTAAAAAGTTAAAATTAATATATTTTTTGTAATTACTTAATCTTATTACAAATATAAAAAAAATATTAACCAGAACTACCCGGATATGGTAAAATTTATCATATTTCTAACTCTAAGAGAACACCAAAATGCTCGGTAATTTTGAACCGCTTTAGTAATGATTTTGGTAAAATTGAAAAATAATTTTATAATATGTGCTAAAGTTTGGTAAATGAAGTAAAATTTGGTAATTTTATCATGATACCTTACAGCATGGCATAAAAATTCTTTATTCGGTAAAATATGCTTTTCAGCTTTGTACTTTTTGTTTCTAAATGTTTGGTATTAAGAACTGTAATATTGAAAACAGAATTTCCGGTAAACAGTTTCCATATGAACAGCAAATAAATAAATAAATTACCAAATGAATAATTTACATACCATGTATTTTGGTATTATTAACCAGAATTACGTTTTTAATTTGCCAGAAATTATATAAGCATACGGTACAGCAATTTGACCAGAATTCCGTGTATTGCTATTTATTTATCAAAAATAATTTACAGAAATATTGTTAAATTTGATATTAGTAAAATTGAAACAATTATAAAAATATGTATTTCAAGTATTACATAAGTGTAAAGTAAAACACATCTGTTGATGGTGGAAGAAGTAATTTGTAATTAAGCGCAATCTTAAGTTGAAGAAAGTAACATTGACAGTCAGATAAGGCAGTGATGGATAGGTCATTAGAGCCGTATCAGACACTAAATGTAAATGCTATGACTTTCAGATAAGAACATGATACTTACTTATGGATTCTTTATAGTTACTATAGTAATTTTCAGCTAAGATTACTCACAAAAGAGAATATCTTATTCAGTATGTATGATGACATTCAATCAAGTAAAATGTCCCATTTAGTTCAATTACTATTCTTAAAATTAAGTTATAAGAATTTATTATTTCTTACAATTAATTTTAACATGTTATTATTATTATTGGATAAATGAATTTTACGATGAAAAATGTCTCGATTAACTTAAAAGCTTCCCGAGAAAGCAAAATAAGGTGAATGGAAATTTTGACTACTATCCCGACCAAATTATTATCAAGAAATATTTTAGTTTGCGTCGAAAACATTGTTGTTGATTTTTAGTTGTCCATATTTTATTCCGGAGTGATGCAATTATTTAACAAATATCAGAAATTGCTTAATCAAATTATAATAAATAAAAATGCTCCGAAATTTATGTTCCAAAGTAGAGATTATTCTCAATTTCTAATATAAATGTACATTATCAAATTAACCAACAAAAAGTTCTATGTATTGACTATTAATTGATTAAATTTAATGCCAAGAGTCTTTTTTCTCAGCCTTTATGCATTCAGATGTGTTGGAGGTAAAGAAAACACGAATAACGAATTTTAATGATATCAAATCAACCATATAACAATTTTCGAATTTTTTTCTTATGCGTTAGGCACATGTCGAAGGAATCTCTAAAAATATATTTAATTCTTTCAAATTCAAGATTGTGGGATAAAAAGATTACAGATTATATCAATGATTTTTATTTAGTGAAAAAATATTAAATATGATAATAATTTGGTTTTTAAAATGTTAGGAAATATGTTATACATATTTCAGCTTGACAATTATATTTTCCAGATTATGGCTACCATTCCTGTTTTAAGTATCAGGGGTCCGAATCCATTGAAAAAAAGGGCATCAAATTTTAAAGAATATAGCTTTAAATGGCAAAATAGAGCATTTTAAAGAAGTCTCCGAATAGTTTCCGCAAAATTGAATTATAAATATACGATCTTTTTTAAATTTGATCCCTTAGAAACTTTTCATTCAATTGCGTTTAAATTTTGTATTTTGCCATTTAAAATTATATTAATTTAAATTATGTAAACAGTTCCGATTATTATTAAATAAAATAATAAATAATTTTTAAAAGTATATTTTCCGTATAGTAAAAGTATATTTTTTTATTCGTTTAAGAGCTTCCCATAGCAAAATGTGCAAAAATTGAAATTTAGAATAAAAAACACTCTCGCCTGAGTAAACTATTGGGACTATATTTTCCAGATTGCGGTTGCTACCTCCATATTAATAGTCGAAAAACGTCGAAGAAAAGTTATAATCATTCTGAAAATTTACGGTTTTATTCCAGATTTCATTTTGTAAGATAACATCTGCAATAAAAAGCTGAAACATACAAACATAAAATTTGGCAAAATGAAATAATTAACAAAAAATTTGAAAATCCGAGCAAAAGTTATTCTTTTTTATTTGCGCACTGACTCACAAAGTAGCAACGTTAAAAACAATATTACTTATTTATTTACTTACTTCTTTTTATATGTATATTTCTTTTTAATATTTTGTTTATATAAAATTGCAGACTGTCATTTTAGCCGTTTCATTTAGGCTTTACACAATTAATAAATTAATCTTTCCAACAGAGAGTAAATTCTAAATATTGTAATATATAAAAATTGGTTAGGTACAGTTTACAAGTATGATCAATTTTGAATGAATACTCCTAATTTTTATTCTGTTTTAATAAAAAAAAATTCAAGTTGTATAAAAAAAATTCCTTAACAGCCATTCTAAAAAATTTCCTAAAATTTTTGGAGAATGGACCTCAAATACACATTTATTTTACAGTAATTTTTTCAAACTAAAATATTCTGAAACATTATGCTTTTAAACAAAATAATTTATTTTCAAAAACTTCCTCTTCTTATTCTTTAGGTACAAACAATATTTTAAAGATATTGCTTTCATTGGTTTAAAAAGTTATGCTTTAGTATAGAGTACGTTTTATATTATTTACATATTTTTTTCTGTGTATGTAGTTTTGGAGACTCGATATCATACAAAGAGTGATCTTATCATCACTTTTAAAATATAATTACAACCTTTTTCAAGAGTTGGAGTAATCAGAAACTTAAATGCAAAGCATATAAATGACATTTCTAGTGAGAAAAACAACATAATTTTGCTAAGAAAAACCAAAATGTACGGTATTTAAACTATTCATTTGGTAGTTTTTCAGTTCATATGATTATGCTTTAAGTAAATTCTGGTTTTCAAAATTATATTTCTTACACACATGTTTTTAGTAAAAAATACAGAAGTGAAAAGTGAACTTAACCAAATAAATGGTTTTAATGCGATGCTGAAAGGTAACATAATAAAATTACCAAACTTTCCAAATTTTATTATATTGCAAAACTATATTTTATTGTTAATTTTACAAAAATCATTGCCTCTGTAAAAATTTACTGACCTTTTCAGTGTTCCTTTGGAGAAAGAAACACGATAAACTTCACTATGTTCCGGTAGTTTTACAATATTTTTTTCTCAATATAGCGTAGGAAATTTAACTAATCATCTAACTTCACATGAATAATCAGAAGGACTGTCTTTTAAGCCAGTTTTGAATCGGTTTCGATGCAAGTTTACATTTGCTCAAATTTAAGGATTCGATCCTTTATTTTTCACTTTAGAATTTCCCCTAGTTGAGGATTCCTATTTAAATACTGTTCACTGTTAACTTCTCCCGCAAGGTTTATAAAAATATATAGAGTGTTTTGTGTTTAGTGAACAATTAACGTTATAAATACAAACAAAGCTTTGCAATGTCTGTATTTAATAGACAAATTTTAGTATTTACCCATCAAAATACTTTGTATGTGAGCACACGTTTGTATGAGACATATTACCTAAATTATACAAACATTTTTAAAAGTTGTAAACGAAGTCTTTAAACCTCTTTAATGATTTGAATCGTAATTGATAAATTTTATGACTATGTCATGCTTTTAAGCAGTGTTCAGAAAAACATTATATTTGTAGTTTACTACAACTGCTTTGTTACAAATGTAGTTAACTATAACTGCAACTACTCTTTTTAAATGTAGTGACTACAAACTACTTTGGAATTGTAGTAACTATTTAACTACTTCAAGGAGGCAATTTTAGCTGGGGAACTTAATTTACAGCTATACTCAAAATGCCCTTGAAAGCGAAATTGACTTATATACTCAAATGGGAATAATATGAGGGAATGATTAAGAAATATTTATTCATTACATGAGGCATTTGCTATTCCAAAGCATTTTTTTCGAATTTGTTCAGTTACTTTCAACTTTTTATGTCTTTTTCGCCAGGGAATATTTAATTTAAAAAATGTGAAATTATCAAGGATTGCAATTTTTTAATTGTTCAATGGTCGTTTTCCGTTAAGAAATTAAAGACATCAAAAATACGTTCACTTCCTTTGAAATAACATTAATGTTTCACGAGTGTGTGAAAGTGTGACCAAAGTGATTATTGATCTATTTTTCGTAATGGCTAGTTTAAATATAGATATACGTGAATTTAAATAAATAATTTCTGTTAACGCTTAGTCATTGCATCATTTTTATTACATATAATGACGGACTAGCAAAAATTTGTACCAATCAAAATTCAAAAAATTAGCTGCGTTCGAACCTTGTTTCTTTTCTTCACTAAGTTTAAAAGTAGTAGCCAGGAATTGCTACAAAGTATTTTTTTTTTTGGCAGCGCACTACTCACTGCACTACTTTTTTAAAAAAAAGTAGCACACTACATTACAAACTACGAAAAAAAGTAGTGACTTCAGTAGTTTTACTACTTGTAGTGCTCTATCTCCGGCTTTTAAGAATATTAACTTTGATTAGTAATCGTAAGATAATAATTTTGAATGTTACTTTGTTTAGTTATGTATTTGTAAAATAAATAATATATTTTGTGATTTCATAAGTTTTTTATAGTTTTTCTGATTTTCTCGATTGTGATAAATAAAATATTTTCTTCGAGAGCCCATTTGTAGCCATGCTTAAATGAGAAGTCTCATTTTCCGAACATTTACTTTTAGATATGATTTGTATATGTAAAGTACACTCCTCCTACCCTCAAAATTATGTCCTCGGTTAACAATGCCCGAGAATTCCAGAATTACAAAAATATTCAAAATTATATCGATTTTGTGGATAGACTCATAAGCATTTTTTGCGTTTGAATTTGACCTGAAATTGGGTGAAAAACCAAAAAGTTTCTTTAACATGGGTATTTTGTTATAAGGAATATAACCAAAGTATCACACATACAGATAGTATAATATATACAAATATATTTTAAACATAAAAAATGCACAACTCAAAAGTTTGACAAAAGTTCACCCAAATTGCACAAGACGAAATTCTTTTAATATTAACGTTAAATAAAACAAACTGCTGTAAAATTATTTAAAATGTTGCCTGACAACTTTTTGTTTTACTTGTTAAAGTTGAAAAAAATCTTAACAGTGTTGAAAGCAACTCAAATTATTAA
Source organism: Parasteatoda tepidariorum (assembly GCF_043381705.1). NCBI lineage: Eukaryota > Metazoa > Arthropoda > Arachnida > Araneae > Theridiidae > Parasteatoda > Parasteatoda tepidariorum. The sequence goes on from NC_092214.1 coordinate 81,607,605, forward strand.
TAAAAATTCTCTCAAAATTTCAAATTATGACGATTCGAAGAAAAAAGTATTCATTCAATTGTACTAACGAAATATTTAATAATAAATTATATTTTAAACAAATATGTATTATCAATAAAAATACTTTAATTAAAATTAATTTGTTCACTTAATATTATCGATATTATGTTTTAGTTGAAATTTTTCATCAATATTTTTGCTTTAAACTCAAATGTAAAGCAACTGCAAAATTACTAAAGAAAATTTATCTTAAATGTTATTGTTTCATTTAAAAAAAGTCGAAATAATTGTAACGAAAAAAAAATTCTACCAAAATCTAAAATTATGAAAAATTCAAAGAAAGTATTCATAAAATTACATATTTAATAAAACATTTTCTGATTATAAAATACTAAAATCAGCATAATGATATATAATTTTTTCTCTTGAAAAATGAAAAAAAAAAAGTAAAAAACTTTACTCGGACTTAAAAAGGCTGTATTTTCAACTAATCTCTTAAAAAGCATTATTATTGATTATTAAAAATGATTTCTTTTAAATTTATATCGTAACAATAATACCTGTAAGATAATTGACATTCCTAAAAAATTAAGAAATGGATTTTTTTTCCTTTTAAAGCATAAACCATATTTTTTCCGCACTATTTTCAGAGATATACTCGTTGTGAGTCATATTCTGTTTACACACTCTTAACCTCAAATTCACTTTAACTGTAGATAATTCAAGAAAACTAACTCAATCTGTTTTTTCGCAGAGACAAACTTGTTCACATTTTTCAATAGGCAAGAAATCTGAGTCTATTTCAAGTTTACATTTTTCGTTTTACTTTATTCATGTCCCGTAGTGGACTGATCAAAAAGGCACAGTTCCCAGTAGAACACCGAAGTAAAGCATCACTGGCTGCGTCAGTAAGCAGGTGGGTGACTACTTTGATAGGGACCGAGGGGGCGCAGTATCGTTCCCCGTTAAACTGATCTACCGTAAAGAGCTCGCGCTCGGGCTACCAAAGCAGGGGAGCCATCCCCTCTGCAGAAGATCAAAATTGCGATAGCATTTCTACGGATCATCTTCAGGGATGCTTTCCAGACCGTCACCAATAGCTCATTGTGCAGCTCTAGTGCGACGTAAATAAAGTACCTACTTTATTCATCGTTACTTTTCACAGAAATTAAAATCGAAGCATCGTATGAGTTTTAATAAGACACTAAGATTTTAAATAACAACGTTATATTTTGAAGTTGCATTTCTTCAAGAAAATAACTGTTTCTTTAAAGGATCTTCTTTCAATCGTCACTGTTCACTTAAAATAAATTTAATTTAGATACAAATTAGGTTTCTTGCGCTTAATACAAAGAATAGCTTTTCAAATTACAAAATAGATAACGCAAAATTGAGAACACAAAAATATTGAACCTCTACGCTTCAGAGCGTTTGGAGGAAGGACAGCACTTAGCAAATATAGAGGCCCCAATCATATTTGCTTGTTTTTCTTGCATCTCACATTGTTCCGCTTACTACTCTGAAACATAGATGTAGTGGGTTTGATTCCCGCTATAACACTGGGTAATATTTTTGCTGTCTTTCGCAAAATTGTGCTTTCCTTTTTTCAAACTGAAAAATGATTTAAAGATGTTCTTTGTATTTTCAAAGAAACCCAAATGTATATGTAAATAAATTGATAAATCCTACTACCCCCATAAAAGATGGATAAAAAAATCACCAATATATCTGAGTTTAGTGGCTTTAAAACACACTTTTGTAAAACATTTGAATTCCTCATTCACGTTCCTTTTACCCATGTTATAATTAATAAATTATGTTAGAATGAGAAATAATGAACAGTCATTTAACTCCTACTAGTTATTTAAATTAACCACCGCTTTAAATAAGCCATCAAAGATTACCATTATATTTGGTAAGAGTTAATGCATCAAAAGGTTAAAATCAGAAAATAAATTATAAAATTATTAATAGTTTTGAAGAACATTTCGGTAATTTTATCGTGATAGATTTATTTGTTATTGGATGTATTGTAAAGGGAATTTAATGGGAACTATAGTTTTGACAACCAGAATTCTCCTTGAGCTGTTACAACAGCGAACTGTAAAAATGCCTAATGAATAGTTTAAATACCGTATACATTTTGGTTAAGTTACCAGAATTATACTTTCTTATTCTAGAAATGTCTTTACCGTGCAAACATGATAATTTCGTCAGATTGTTTTTTTCTCTGAGTAAATTGTTTAAAATCATTCATAAACTTCTTTTTAATAAAATTAGTTCTGAATAAGATGTAGAAATTATTTGTTCTAAATACTTTTGATACAAATATATTTATTTATTTATTAGATGAAAATATAGAATATAAAACTTTTCAAAAAATACGTTTATCTCTTAATAATTTCCGTTTTTGCGTTTAATAAACTAAATGAGTAAATACTTTAAATTAAATAATAATATTTACGTATTTAAACGTTAGAGCCAGTTAGTGAAAAATATTTATAGAATTAACGTTATAGTTGAGCTTTCAGATAGATTGCTTCAAAGATAAACCATGCTATTGCCCCATTGAGACAAATTTGCGTGTTTCCCTTCAAATTTAACCTTAGTACCATGTAATGAAGCAATATATATTTGTGGCAAGATATATCAGAGCAACATGAAGTTTACGGAAATTTGAATGATATTATTGTTAAAGTGCACCAAATTTTCAGGTGATACATTTTAGTGCTAATCAAAATGTGTTCGATTAAAAATTCAGTTCACTCTAAATAAATAGCAAATTACTATTATCAAATATTTTTCTTACAATTTAATTGGGTCCCGCAGTGAGCTGATCGTTAAGGCTCGGTTCCCAGCAGATCACCGAAGTCAAGCATCACTGGCTGCGATCAGTGTTCGGGTAGGTGAACACTTGGAACAGTCTGTATAGGGACCGAGGGTGCGTGGTATTGGTCCTCGTTAAACTGTTCCACCGTAAAGTGCTCGACTTCGCGTGCAGGTCGTCGGGCTACCGAAGCGAGGGTGCCATCTCCTCTGCAGAGGATCAAAATTGTGATGGCATATCTTCAGGGATGTTTTCCAGATCGTCACCAATAGCCTATTGCGCAGCTCTAGTGCGACGTAAATGAGCTACAACTACAACCAACAACTACAACTGCAGTTTAATTAAACAAACTTGATACTAAGTGCAAAAATTTATCTCAAAACACTAAACATTAGAATCATTACATAACTTACAAATCATTCGCTTTCACTTGTTCCAAGTCAAATTTTACAGATATTTATTTTCAACATGTATTGTAGTACAAAAAAAAATGGAATAAAGGAAAAAATAAGATATCACCCATGAAACTGAATCAAGAAGAAGAATTTTTCAAGTTTGATTCGAAATGTCTATGATTCAATGAACCGTTCTGTTTGAATAAATTCATTGTAATTAATATTTAAAGTTAATTAAATTTATAAATAAAATTTATTTCTGTAAAGCATATACGTGAATAAATCAAAATACTAAAATATACGCTATTTTACTATTCAACACCATTTTAATTGTAATTTGAACTAATTTAGGAAACAATCCTCTCATAAAATCCTTTTTAAAATATATACGTAACAGATTAATAATAGGAACTATTATTTTTCTTTAATTTAAGTTCACATAATAGTTACTACATCCCTGAACTCGACAATAATCCCAAAACATTTAAGTTCTTGCACAATACTAAATATTGAAATAGTGTTATGTAATAATTTTAATGCTAAGTGATTCATTAAGGATTAAAACTATTGTATAAATAATACAACTTTTTCATTAGAACACTCTTCTACTTGTCTCAAGACGACTTTTTTCATTGTTTATTTTAAACGTACATATTCAGACATATAAAAAATGTCGATTGAAATAAATGAAAAAAAAATAAGATGCCACCAGCAAAACTAATTCAACTGTCAAACTAGAGTCAGAAATTTCAAAGTCCGTTTTGAATAGCTTACGATTCAATAAGCCATTCTATTTAAATAAATTTATTAAAATATCGTATATCTTTGAATATAGACCGAGCATATTTGAAGAATTTTGAAAGCTCAAGTGGAGGAGGTTTATCTTCCAATCGAACATGTCCAACAAAAATACTTTTTCGTTGGTATCTCTAAATAACGCAAAATGGCACATACGAAACAAATAAATACGCAAAATAACAATTGAAGATAAAGCATTTGAAAATAACAATTGAGAAAGAAACACAGTAATAGGAAAGAAATATTTGTTCAAATAAGATTTTCTTTTGAAGCTCATTTTTCCCCCTCCTAAAAAAACCAATGTTTAGAACAGAACGTATGGAGACGATGTAAGCGTATTGGGTTTAGAACTCAGATTGCTCTCGCTGTTAGGGACTGATTGTTAGGACGAAAAAAAGTAGACTAAAGTGGGAAGAAAAAAATCAATGAGACATTCAATGGTTCTTAATTTCTGAAGAAATATAAACCAATAGAATAATATGGTTGAAATTAGCCCACAAAAGATAGCGTGCATTCTTTTTTTTTTGGAAGTTGAACTGCTGATGATGTTTGGACTGGTAGATTGAAAGACTTGAAAAGAAGAGAGGGAAGAACTGAAATAGAAAGAAACAATCAATGAGACATTCAGTGGATCTTTATTTCTGAACAAATGTAAAAAATTGACTAAGATGGTTGAAAGCTACCTGCAGAGATAACATATATTATTTTACATCGGTTTATATATGGGTAATGAATCGGATAAATTTTCAAAGATAAATCATCGTCTGGAGCATACACGGACAAACTTATACACGGAAATCTAAAGTAAATATTTTAAAATATTGCAACAAATTTATAAAAATTATACGTTTAAAATATCAGGGCAATTAAGTTAAAAGCATTAGTGATATTACTGTTATTTCACTATTCAACACTATTTTAATTGCAATATATTAAAATATCTCTTCGAAAAATGCATTTCATTTGAAACTATATTATAAGAAATAGATTAATTACAGAAACTTTTTTTTCTTCAATTTAAATTGAAGAATCCAGAATTAAATCCCTGAACTCAACTCTAGTCACTAAATATTAAAATTATTGCGTAAATAATGAATCATTCCCAAGAGAACAATCTCAAGACAACTTGTATAAATATTTATTTAAAGCATACATTGCAGTACAGAAAAAGATAAATTTGAATAAATGAAAAAATAAGGCATCACCCTCGGAACCAATTCAACTTCAAAACGAATTCAAGGAGCATAAACTTTAAGTCTCGCTTTGAGATTCATAAAATAAAAAAAGGGTAATCGGAATTTTAAACCTCAATATTCTAACAGAAAAAAATAAATAAGAAAATGAAGCAAAAGGTGCTTAAACAAAAAAATTTGTTTTTATAAAAAGACGAGAATGTTAGTTCTCATTCTGATGACATTGTCCCTCAGTAAGTTTATTCATTTAAGAAAAGAGCCCCCAGGTATTATCAAACAAAGAAAAACTGGGATATTCTTAATACCTTTTGCAAGCAAAAAAAAATAATTTTCTGTTGATAGGAATAATATTTTTTCTTTTTGAAATAATTGTTAACTTGGAGATATTTTTATTTATTCCCCCCATTAGTTTAGAAAATAGAATCGATTAGTTTTCTTTTAGATTTCTAGTAATTAAATTTTAATTAGATACAAAAATAATAAGAAAAATTAAATTAATGGAGCATTAAAGCTTTCACATCAGTTTATTTAACTCTTGAAGTTCTTAAATAAAATTGGGCAGGTTGTTTAAATATTTAATTGGTTCTATTGATATTATAAATGACGATTTTTATGTTGAAGATAAAATTTAAGTACTTTCTTCTTAATTTTATGAGACAATTTATATATTTATTAATTATTAAAATAAAAAAATTTCAAACTTTGAGCACATTTAAAGTAATCGATACTTCAATATAATAAATAATTTTTGTATTTGATTTCTACGATTGTTAAGATACCATTTGAATAGTTTTAAATTTAAATACTTCAAACTAAAATAGTTGATCATCAACCATTAATTTTTTCTTCCCTTCTCCCCCTGCATCTCTTATTAATTACTCCCATAGTGCTTCAAATATATTTAACTTTAAAAGTAAAAAGTTTCCGAAAATTAGCCTTTAACTTAAAATCTTCTATCGTCGTTGAACAGTCGATCCAAATTTTGAGTTAATGATTACTAATGTTCAACTCCGTAGCTTTGTAATTTTGAACCAAATCCAGAAGTATCCTGGATCAACTATTGGAGGAGATTTGCCTTCGTGGAGGACTTTTTGATGGAACTAACCCGTGTTTGCATTACATGAAGGAGATAACCACAAAAATCTTCCCTGGTTAGCTTGATGGCAAGGGATTCTAACACATGATCCGTCTACCACTGAGAATATTTTCCCGTCAGCAATGTGGTCGGTGCGAGCTGGGTGCGGAATTCTTAACCACCAGCCATTTCTGGGAATCGAACCCGGTTCACCTCATTGAGAGGTGAGAGCTCTATCCTCTGATCCACCATGGCTCATAAAACTAAGGCCATAATTTTGTTTTTAACAGAAGAAAATAACCCATTAGGTATTAAGCAAAATTAACTGTTACGGCCGGTCAATATAACAAATTGACGTCTGCCAGATGACACCCAATCGCCAATTTTTGCATCGAGAATGAACCTCATGTATATTTTATTATTATTTAGTTTAATAAATACGGAATTGTTATGGACATTTTATATTATTCTGAAAATTACTTTAGTTCCCGATTATTTTTTAAAAATGCTCTTCATTTTAGAAATTAATCATATTTTTTAAGTGCTTCAATTAAATGCCTTACATTAATAGTATCAACACTTTTTTTAATTATTTAAAGTTTCCAATTCTTTAAAAAGCAGCTATCTCTAAAAATGTTACAGCTGGCCACAGGTCAGTAGCAAATCTTCCTAATTTTTCCTATACCATAAGTAAGGAATCAAAAGTTAATTAATTCCTGTAATAAAATAAGAATTGAAATAATAATGATGTAATTTGAAAACAGTAATGATCATCAATTTTAAACATCTTCTGAAAAATGCTTCAGTTTTCGGATAAATAAATTTATATTCGAGTGGTTTACTAAGTTAAAAATATTTACATTTTAATTTCAAAAGTGATACTGCAGTAAAGCATGAATACAGCTTTATTTATTTAATACGGATAAAAACATAAACAAATATATGAATGTTTACTATAAAAACTTGAGTAAACGTAGCAATATTAATTATTAAATTTTATTTTCATTGCAGCATTTTTTTAAATAATTTGCGTCATTAGACTTCCCAACTAGATTTTTTTTCTCTTAGAATGATAAAAAAATTTTTTATTTGGTATAATTTTACATATTAATTATAATAATTTAAGTAATATTGAATAAAACAATGAAAAAAATTTTCTGCGATAAATGTAGAAAATATTGGCTTTAGAAATATTGGACCACATTATTGAAATATAAGCAATTGTTTTTCTTTAAAATTTAATAAAATATATTTTTATTTATTTTTTTCGAAAAATTGAATCGAAAACGTTTATTTTCAAATGAGTTGTAAAACAATTAAAAATTCTGAACTCTAAGTAATTAAACTAATTAAAGAAATATTTATTTACAATTAGACCTTTTAGATTATGAAGCCATAATAGTTTATAACTGTAAACGCAAATATTCATTAAAACTACTGTTTTAGGTGCTAATGAGCGTTAAGAAAAAAACTTTGGCAAAATTACCATACTTGTAAAGACATTTCTGGTAAAAAGAACTATAATTTTGGTAATTGAACCAAACTTTATGACATTTAAATTATTCTTTTGGTTTGGTACTTTTTCCGTTCATTATGGTAACGGTTTATCTTAAATTGTGGTTTTCAAAATTGTAGTTCGTATTACCACACATTTAGTAAAAATACAAAACTGAAAAGTAAATTTAACCAAATGAATGGTTTTTAAGCCATGCTCTAAAGTATCATGATAAAAGTATCAGAATGCTGTTCATAACTATTAATCATTTTGTCCCTTATTTGGTAATTTTAAATTTTTGACGTCTATGCCCTTTACCAATAGTAATAGACTGTTTGCACTTCTAGGGTTTATTTAATATGGTGTTTTATTTAAATGCCTGATAAGAGTTAGGGGACGGATTCATTTCTCAATTATAACAGGGGAAAAACAGGCCTAAATGATCTTTCAAATGTCTTAAGGATACTAAATTCAGATAGATCAAGATATGGTTTAATTCATATTCTATAAAGTTATTCAATACATATGTGGGTTTCTTCATGAATGCAAAGATTTTCAATTGGCTCGATAAAAATATACATCCCACATTATAATGGGAGTTGATAGCTACACTTAAAAGTTGTTAGGGCAAGATAGGTATATCCCAGGAAATTCTCCCTGGATATATCTTTCAGATGTTATTTCTACTTCTACTTGACAAGGGCTTGTAAACCAACAAAAGCCTGGATACTTATGTGTAACAATAAATAAATAGTTGTTGTAGTTCATTTACGTCTCACTGGAGCTGCACAATGGGCTATTGGCGGGGAAACATCCCTGAGGATGATCATGCCACCAAAATTTTGATCCTCTGTAGAGAGGGTGGCAACCCCGCTTCGATAGCCCGACGACCTGCACGTAAAGTCGAGTACTTTACGGTAGAACAATTTAACGAGGACCAATATCGCACACCCTCGGTCCCTTCGCAGACTGATCTAAGTGGTTATCCACTCTCACACTCACCGCAGCCAGTGATGCTTGACTTTTGAAATAAATAAATAGAAATGACGATGTCATTTTAAACCCACTACCTATTAATTTATGCTGTTGGTTCAGCAGAGATGTGTAACAGTTAAGTTACTGATTTATTTTAGCCATGTCCAGGCATTTATTCATTTATAAATACAAAGTTTTTATAGTTTTGAAGGTTGGTAGATTTTAGATTATATCTTACAAAGATATGAAAAGAAATAACAGATGAAAATCAAAGTTGACAAGCGATTACTAAATAAAATAAAGGTTGTCAAAATGAACAGTTTTCTACTTCCTCAAATTATACTAGTATTGTAAATTTTACTAGTTTGTCAATATTATAATATTACTAGTATTATCAATATTACCGACATGTTAGTAAAATTATCAAATTTCACCAAAGTTACTAATAAAGCCATATTTTATTGTTAATTTTACCAAAAGAGCTGCGTTAAAAATTATCGTATATTTTTTTGTGTTCTCATAGAGTCAGAAAACACGGTAAATTTTACCATATATTGGTAGATTTACCCATACTTATTTTTTAGTTAGGAAGACATAAAACTTTTTTGAAAATTTTTGTGTAGATACAGATGATTTATCCTACAATAAACAAATTTTATTATTTATTTAGAAGCAGGTTGGGCAACTACTTTTTATTGATACATTTTTCTTCCACTGACTTTGATTAATTGATTACTCAAACGCATGAATAAATTTAAGAATTTATCTCTCAAGTACTTAAATTGAAACATTAATAAATAATCACAATAATGTAACTGTAATAAATTTTGATAAATTTTTCATAGCTTCGATACAAATAAAGGATATACGAAATAATAGCTTATAAAAATAATTAAAATAGTTTAATTTTACACAAGAAAGCACAATCATATCCGATGGACTGTTTGCGAGTTCAGCTGTGGTTTTTGTTTTTAACTGAACTGTGACATGAAAAAGCATATAATTTTATACTTCTTATCATGAATATAAATAAAACAAAATTTATTTATTTACGTTTGATACTAAGATATTACAGGCATAAATATATATGTATTACAAAATAACATATATTTTTTAAAACAAAATATGTAGGCATAAATATATATTTATTAAAACAAATAAATTTAGTTTAAAATTATAATTTGGTACATTACATATTCTACTTATTAAAATTTTAAAATATCACTTTAGTCAACGCGCTTTTAAAAAAACGAAAATAGCATGAACAAACAAGCTTACATAAACATATTTTTAAAGAGATCAAAATACAAGCCCTTTTATTTAAAAATTACTAATTAGTATTAACGTTAAAATTGTGTGATATTCTAAGCCTAAGAAATGGAGTATGCAAATTATAAATTAAACCAATTATTCATTAATTATTTTTTACGGAGATATAAAAAATAAATAAAAAGTGATGTTGGCATATTTTATTAAAACTGATATGTAAGATTATTCGAATAATTTCAAACATATATATATTTTTTGGTTTGTAACTGTTTTTCATTTAAAGTATAAATGAAAAACTTTATTTCGATAAAAAAAACTGAGTTTCTTTAAGCCTTTAAGATTACAACTTTTTTGAAAAGACTGGCTTAAAAGGATAAAGAGAGGACTTTGGCTCAGACCTCGTTCCGAGAGATATTAATTAAATTTGATTCTTTGTAAGGAAGTGAGTAGATTTGATTGAAGATAAAATGACTTTTTTCATTTAAAATAGAAGGAATTGCACTTAAATAATGTAAGTAATAAACAAAAGTAAAAATAAAGCATTTCAACGACACTAGAAATATAAAAAACAACATTTTAAATTTCATTAAAATTAAATATTTCTGCTTCTATTTGCGTAATAAAAAGTGGTAATAACAGTAATAACTGTCTATAAACAATATTGACAAAAGTTTCTGGTCATTACTAGTTATTTGCCTTATTTTCATATCAATTACAAAATCAACTTTAGACTATAAAATTAACATGTTAGTCGTTTCACATTTTAAAACCAATTTGCAACTTGAATGAGCTAATAATAACTGATGTTAAAATAGTTTTATATTCGACTTTAAGACGAAATAATACTTTGTGGTCTTAACCATAAAATATTGTTTTACTATTTTGAAAGTTATTGTCTAAGCGCTCGATTGTTTAAAGGCTTGGATGTTGTTGCTTACTTCATAAATCAAGCTAAGAACATTTACTATTATAATTAAAAGTAATTTTTATTTTTGAAATATGAGTAAATTTTTAATTAATGATTTTTTAGTTTATAATGTTTACATGGAACTTCAAAACTTATCAAACAATATATAATGGAACTCCGAAAAATACGGATAGCTGCAGTTGCTTCTTCAGTATTAAATTAGGTACGCACCAGCGACATATAAAAAATGTGAATTATATTAACTCATAAATATTTAAAAAATTAAAATCCCCATTGCATTTTAAAATAAAATTAAACTTTTTCAATGCATATTTTATTTTTAATATTTTTCTTTAGAAAGCATTAAGCGAAAGATTATACCCAATGATTTTTATGTGCTTTCCGCTCGCTTAAAATTTCATGTAAAACATTAATCATAGAAAGTTTGTTTGTTTCAATTTTAGTAAATGAGTAATCTCAAATTCAAGTTTTTGTTTTTTTAATCTCAAATTTAACCACAAAATCATTTTAATCTTTATTTGAAGCAGAATAAATCAGTTTCTCGAGTTAAGTTCAAAAGTATAAATGTTGAATTATTTAATAGTATCGCCCTAATAAGTCGTTGCACTACACTGCAAAATATGATTCATTTTAATATTTCATGTATCTTGTATACAAAAAATATTTTAGCTTAAATAAAACTTTAATTACACTCCCGCAAATAATCTGATGAATCGTTGTATATGGCCTTTTTAATGAATATTATACGCATTTGCGCTGCATCAGCTGTATCAGCCAGACGGCAATGCAGTTCTAAATTCTGAAACTGGAAGTAAATTATCTGCAATTGGGTATGATTTGCATCAGTAACTTAATAGTCTTGGACCGATGAAAATCAGTTTATTGTTTTACATAACTGCAATTATAAATATAAACATTAAAAAGTAATAGAAAAAAAAAGTTTTACAAGAGTCCCTCACTGACAAAAACGTGAATTTGTTTGATTCTCCTTATTTATTGAAGACCGCTTTTTTGTGTTTTTCACCACTTTGTATTGTAGTTAAAAAGAGTGTGTTCAGTACTGTTCTATCATCATTTAAAGTTTGTCATTTATTTATGACTGTACAGTAGACAAAAAAATAATGAAACAAAATTTAAAAAAAAGGACCACCAGGAATAATTTTTGATCTAATGATCGGATCTAGACACTCAAAGGAGTCACCTCAAAAATGCTAATTAATTAATGCAGGCGGTATTTTAAATTATGATATCAAACACAAAAACGGTCTCATTTTTCGGAATAAACATTCGAATTTCTAACCTCCAAATAATCGGAATCTGAAATGCGGTCCCCATAGTTTGGGTAGGAGTGTGGTTCAAAGTTGAAGTTAATTTTACGTTTTGCGTATTTCGCCAAGTCTCGAGAACTTTTCAAGCGAAACAATTTTGCACATAATTATAAAATTTGATAATCCAAAGATAATTTCATGAAAGTTTCAGTAAATATTTATTTTTTTATTTAATACTAGTCGAAAAAATTTTGATATATAAGGTACATAATTTGTTATCTCATTTTAAAGAATGTAATTTCACATGAAAAAACAAATACAAAATTTGAGGGAAATTTGTCGAACAGTGTTTAAAATATACAACTATTTTTAAATTCGATTTCTGAGATACCGACTTTTAAATGTACGACTATTTTAAAATTCGATTTCTCAGGAACCATTCGACCGATTTCGATCAAATTTGTATGTTGCTATGCAAAATTACTTTCTTTAAAATAATGTAAGAAACTGCATATCTTACATTTCAAAATTTTTTCGACTAGTATTAAATAAAACAGTAAGTACTTACTAAAAGTTATTTATTCATGAAATTATCCTTGGATAAACGAATTTTATAATTATGTGCAAAAATATTTCAATTCGCTTAAAAAGTTCTCGAGATATGGTGAAATACGCAAAAAGTAAAATTAACGTTATGGGTTCCAAACTTTCGACTACTCTCCTGTCGAAACTATGGTGACTATATTTTCTACATTGCGGCTACCCCCTATATTTTAGGGATCAGAAATCATGTTTATTCAGAGAAAGTACGTTTTTATCTCTGATTTCGTAATTTAAAATATCGTCTGCACTAATTAATTAGCATATTTGAGGTCACCCCCTCGAACCATTAAGATTGAGTCTTAGAACGTGGAGAACCGATCATTAGATTGGATTAGATCAATTGCGATTCAAGGTAGTTCGTTCATTTTTTTTTTTTTTTTGGTTCTGTACTTCTATTATGTATCGATGGTTATTAATCCGAAAACTAATATCGAGGTAGACCCCTCCAAAAAAGAAAAACCGCTTTTCTTCTTAATAGAGACAGTAAAACAACAATTATAAACAACAACAATATATAAACAATAAATTACGATCGTAATGTTGTTTTTCGAAGGCTCTTTTGTCCCATGAATTAACATTTTTCAGAGAATATTATGTGTTTTATATTGTCTTTGAAAAACTTATTAATGATTGTTAGTTGTAGTTTTGCCTATCTTTATAAAGAATTTCGCAATATGAAAAGAAACACATTTCTGTGTTCTGCTTATATTTAAAAAGTTTGTATGACTCTACATTACGTAGGTATATATTCAGAGTATTTAATAGATTTTAATAATTTTCATGTAGGGGGAAAATTTAAAAAAGTTTAATTTAAGCTCATTCTTCTGATTCTTAACTGCTGATTATTTACGGCAAAGTGATTAATATAGTTTAAAACCATAGCTTTGCTTCAAATTTAGGACACTTAAACTGTGGTCCTTCCTCTGTGAAACAATTCGAAAAAAAAATTTAAATAAGCAAAATAGCAATGTTCGTATTAAACAGAAGTAAAGTATGTTTCTAACAGATTCAAGATAATGACCACCCTTAATATATATTTTTAGAAACTTGTCAAAAAGTTGAGGTCGTAAACTAGTATTTAAGAATCTATCAAAATCTAACGAATCACTATGGAGAAAAGCATGACTGAAAATATCAAAATATATTTCTTTAACGGAAAAAACAGAGATGATATAAAAGACTATTATTCTAAACTTCTCACTAGTCAATAAAACTGTTGTTCTTTAGTCAGCCTTCTTGAAAAGTGATCTCGATACGGTTTTTGTTTCTTCCTCATTTAACCCTACATGATAACATTTCATTTTAAGCAAGGTTTCCGAAAAATATATATCAAGTGTTGAGCCTCTGGTATATGGTATGATAAAATCTAAAACTATCGGAAAAATTATTTTTATCTTTAAATTAATAAAATATGCTTAAAATAGGCAGAAATATATTTAATGTAAGATTTAAAAAACGCGCTGAAGTAGTAACTACAATAAAAAATCAATTCTGAAGTATTAAAATGCAAACTGTAATAATGATTAAGTGAGGAGGAAAAACGTTTTATGAATCAGTATTTTAGGCGAAGCTATTCAAATAAAATGCATTTTCGTACGTATTTAATCTTGTACAACTATCGTACTCTTTTTCTGTTCTAAACGAACAACAACATCACTCAATTCACAAATTTCAACCCTTTTTTATTGAGCGCAGTCATCCCCCTCGCAGAGGGATCTTGCAAGAGTCCCTAGTCACCTCCTACACCAAACAACGTAAAAGTCGATTAATATATCTTTTACATTGGTGAGCTTAATTGGAGATAGTGAAGTGCGTATTACTTTGAAGAGAATGACTGCGTCACTTTACTATTGATCGGTGGGTTCGCACATCCATTACTCCTTTCTAACAAAGCTTTTGTATCAAAAAGGTGGACCATCGGAAAAAATATTTTCACAAAATTACAAAGTATTAAAAAAGAAATTTAAGAAGGTAGAAAGTTCAGCATTGTCTAATTTAGCGTATATCATTAATTATTTGGGAATACTGATTATGATTTCAGTTTGATAAGTGTCTTATTTAGATAGTTTAAAAATATTGCGTCGTGTAAAAAATCTGATTAATTTATTTATTGTTTAATTTTTTGTTAAAATATTCGGATTTCCCTTTCCTACATTTTATACATGTCAAAATTTATTAAAAACAACATTTAAAAATCACAAATAGTAAAATCTCTTATCAAAACTTATCCGCTTTTCGATGTTACATTAGTACACCTTCATCTGCAGTAAATCATTGGTACATCCTTCATGAAGGCGTCACAGATAGGTTTTAATACATGATCTTACTATCTGATTTTTGAACGTTGTGTTTAATGAAATTTAATATTATTCGAAAAGGATTACTCTAACAATTTTAATTTCTTTTTAAAGTGTTGAATATATTTTTTAATATTTTAAGAAGGCGACACCTTGTAACGTTTTATTTAAGTTAGTCAAATCTTAACTGCGAAATCATGTCTTTCTTAGCTTGAGCGTCTGAAACTTCAATTAATAAATTTTAAACTGATATTAAAGAAAACTACAACGTATTAAAAGAAACTTTAAGAAGAAAGAAAATTCAGCGCTCATTTAATATATGCTCTCAATTATTTGTAAATACAAGCTGGAGTATTATAAACAATGATAACGCAATACATGATTATAATTTCAGTTTGATAAGTGTTCTATTTAGAAATGAAAGAAGTTAAAAAATTTATTGCATCATGTAAAAGCTTTGAAATATTTTTTTTTCTTTTTAACTTTTTTATAATGTAATCTGATTTACCATAACGACATTTTATGCTAGTAAAATTCATTAAATACAACGTTTAAAAATTGCGAATAGTAAAATCTGTTATAAAAATTTCGGTGTTACATTGCTATACTTTCATCTGAAATACATCTCTATTTGATGTGAATCATTAGTACATCTTTTATGAAGATTACCAATTTTATTCAAAAAAGATTGCTCTCATAAGTTTATGTTTTTTTTTCAAGCGTTGAATATTTTTTTTTCAATATTTTAAGAAGACGTCTCATTGGAACATCTTTATTTAAGTTTGTCTAATCATAACTATGAAATTATGTTCTTTCTCAGCTTGAAAGCCTGAGCTTTCAATTAATAAATATTTAAACTGAAATGCTATAATGATTTCTAGACAAATAATACCTTCCAATGAGAAAAAAGAACTAAAGAGCATGGAAAAACTTACCGTATTTCTGGCTCTATGTGGACACAAAAAAGCTCGGTAATGGGCTTTGGCAATGATTTTGATAAAATTAACTGTAAAATATGGATTTATAAGACACTGCTCGAAACAGTTAAATGATATTGTAAGGCTTGTATAAAATAACGGTATAAGCAATTTTTTTTGCATAAAATGGACAAAGTCAGTTACAAATGCAAATTTTTCTTATTTTCAAACTTCGCAGTATGCAAATTTTGAGTTTGACGTCGATGACGACGCTGTAACGAATTTTTTTTAGCTTTCAACTTAATGTAAGACAAAGCGGGAAAATATTATTGACATTTAGTAAGCGCGTTGTTTCGATGTCTCAACGAAGTCATTTAACTGAATCAGAATCTTGGAGAGTTATTTGTGGGGGACCAAGTAGGAGAAGCCATTAGAGTTTCATAAAGTGTTATTTCCAGAATCTGGAACTGTTATTTGGAGACTGGAAATGCAGGCCGAAGATCAGGGAAAGACGTGCAATAACTCCCAATAAAGGCCATTATTTAGCATTAACGGAACGGATACACCGAAATATGAATGCCACTTTTCTTCAACAACACCTTCTCTCAGCTACTGGCACCACAGTCTCAACACAAACTGTCCGAAAACAACTTCACGCACTAGGTGTGTATGCTCGCCGACCAATGGTGTGCGTCACGTTAACAGCCATGCACCGTCGCGAACGCAGGGAGTGAGCAACAGAGCATATGAACTGGAGTCCCGTTTTTCTGTTCATCCTGATTATACCCAACAAGCACACAAGTTTTGGGCTTGTGAAGGGACAATGTCGACTTACCAAAAGTGCCATTACGGCGGGCTTTTCATCGCCGTATCGGTTCCGTTAATAAAGTGAAATCTGGGCCACAATGAGGGCCAGTGCATGGCATTTCAGGTAAGATTCTGGCAATCGTTAAAGGACCGGAACTACTTTGTTACCTCTGGATTGCTTTGCCATGTTTGCCTGTTAAATATCGGGAAAAAAAATTTTTTCACAGAATAAGAAGAAAATTGCCGTAAAGGATTTTATTGTAGCTTTATTATGTCTTTTTTGCCTATTTATCAAAAGCTGAATATGTTCACTGGCACACGTCGTTGCCTCGCTTGCCGTTAAGGCACCTTAACTGTTGGCTGATTAGAAAACGTCTATGCCGTTTTCGCCCGTATCGCACCTTTATTTCAGGTGCTTAGGTGAACTTCTTTGTCATATTTGCCGATGTACCACACTTAACTTACCTCAAACTCTGTTCAATAGAAAACTTTAATGCCGTCCTTGCCGGTATCACACCTTTATTTTAGGTGTCTCGACAATTTTTTTTGTCACTTACTTGCTCTTATTAGAACTTTTCATAGCTTTAAATTTGAAAGGCTTTTTGCTGCATGTTGTTGATAACAATTGTTATTTAGGGAACCTAAAGTGTTTTGCTTTACTCTGCTGATATCAGCGATAGCAATTTATTGTATTTTAACTTTTTATATTGCAATAAAATAATAACTGCCATTACATGCAAAATTTTTTATGCTATTATAAAAAGCAAAATGGTGGGAAAATTTTTTTAAATTTACAATCAATTATCATCCAATGAATCTCCTTACAGTAAAATATTTTTTTAAATTTAATTTTTATCAATTATAAGCGCAATCACTTAGAGTAAAAGCATATAATTTTTTTTTTTAGAATTGGGTGCTTTAACTGTTTTAAACGTTGTGATATAGGTGAAATTAAGTACAAATTTTTATTCTAAAACATAATACAACTCAATATATAACTTATTTTGAAAATAATGCTTGTATATTTAAAACCTACAACTAGTTTTTCTTGATAGAAACTTACACACTAAAGCTTATTTATCCGACAATTATAAGCCCATTTATCAAGTCAGTAATTTTATTAAATATTAGATAAACAAAATCTATCTTAAATTTCTTTTAAAAAGCAAGAATTTTAACAATAAAATGCTAAAAGCATAAAATACAATATGATCTTAAGAAAAGTTTTTTATTTTATTTCCAAACATGTAATAAAATCAATACAGTAATTCCAAATTACAATAATTATATTTCTAATTCCAGATGGTATACTTTTCAATGAATCTAGCTTTCCTGCAAAAAATAAAGCTGTTTATTTTACTATACATATATTAAATGTTTACAGAAACAAAATATTAACAAAGAAAATCATTGATTTAAATCAACTGATTTCTTTAAAAGCCATTAAGACAAGCTAAATTTTTTTCATAAAAATTATTAATTTCTTTATAAAAATATGCTATAGAATTTAATTAATAAATGCATTTTTTTTAATAAAAAAAAAGAAAAAAGTCTGATTTCAGTGATAATGATGGTATTTTGCTAAGAAATAATAAAAGAGATATTCATGTAAATTATTATAGTCATACATCTCTTTAATAATTACCCTTAAGAAAGCATTGATTTTAAGAAACAGATTTGGAAAAAATCAATCTTAAATAAACTGATAATTGAACTATTATAAGAATAAAAAAATTCCTACTATGCAATTAGTTAAAACATTATTTAGAATTTGTTTTACAAGTGTTTTTCCTTTTCTTTTTTTTTCCATTAATGAGGCTATTTACTAAGAAATGATAAAAAGGGTATGCCAGAAAATTATTATTTTCTAAAATAGATTAGATAACAAAGAAACATATTAAAATTATTCGCATTTAAATTTTTTTATCATATAAATGCAGTTCAGATATATAGCTTATGAATATCAAGACTTATTCTGCCCAAGGTAGCTTAAAAAAATTTTTTTTCTTCAACAATGTAGTCCGACCTAAACTACTTTGATCTGCTTTAGATATCTAATTGAAAAATAGTATAAGAAACAAAAACATTGATTAGCAAGTTGAGCGTGAAAAACATAATTATGATTGTATTTATTTAATTATTAGTTTTGTGATAAATAATTTTAACCCTCTTAGTTAAAAATTTCAACTATTGTAGCTGTAATAATATTTTAAAGTAATGTTTAGTATTATTAAAACAATTCATTCGGCGTTTTGAATGGAAAATGTAGAAAAAATATCTATAAAAATAGCAATTTAAATAAAATATCTTTTTTTTCTAATGATTTTCTTAAACCCTGAAATTTATTAACAATATTCACATTATATTTCCTTTTATTTAACGTGACATTATATTAATAACCAAATAGCAGGTACCTTATACATTTATCAGTTTACTGTAAAAAAGTAACATTTTTAAAAAAAGTATAATTTGCTCTTTAGAAAAATAAGAGGAAATTTTAAGAAAAAATAACTAAATATATCTTTCTTTTTAACATTCCAGAAACAAAGTTTGAATAATTTTCTAAATCTATTAATGGGTAATTCGTAACAGTTTGAGATCAATAATTAGGAAATTTTAATAGTACTGCTCCATTAAAAATAACCAGTATCAATTATTTAATATTGTTTTGTACTAATATTTATATAAAATCTGCAGTTAAATTCACGACCTCTTTAATAAATTACTTTTAAGTGGGGTTTCAATAATTTTGAAACGAAATCAAAGTAAATATATGTGTCTTAGCATTTCATTATTTGTTTGCTCTGTTTTCATTACATGCCTGCTATAAAAATTTTTAATCATTCTATTTTTTTAAACTAGTTAGAAAGCGAAATTTGAAAAGAAATTATTTTTTACTGTTAATAACTATATAAGTTTATAAATTAATAATTAAATATTTTTCGTTATTTTATTGAAGATGTGAATATTATATAATATTTAGTTTTTCCATAAGTGTCATCAACACTGATAGTCGTATTAAAGCAATATTTTAACAAATATTTCTATACTTAAAAGAAAATAACTTTTTTTAAGAAATACATTAAAACAATTAAAAATTTAATGCTCACTCTAAGATATTAACTTGTAAACACATCATGAATTCGAAATTTTTGTGCAAATGCGGCTTCTTTAAATTTGCTTTGAAAGGCTGATGTATTTTTTTACTTAATTAAACAGCAGTTTAAAAAACTACTATACAAGGTTTTAAATTATTTCATTTTTTGTTCTCTTTAAAATCAGTTATATGATAAATATATCTTTAATTTGGTTTATTTGCAGAATTTATGTATTTCCACCTTTGTCTAATTATTCAAAGAAGTTTATCAGAAAATCATTAACTTCTAATATCCTATTAACTTAAAAAATATCTTATTCTGATTTGATTTCTAAGTATATTTCACACAGAAGTGCAGTGATTTAATAAAAAAAAATATTAATTATTTTAAATTATACAAATTATTAAAATGTATTCTGTACAAATGCTATATAAAAGAATAAGATTTTTTAATTTTATAATGAAATTATTAAATTGTTATCGAATATCGCCGGTGATACCTGATTGCGCTAATGATTTTCTGAAATATGGTGGACTGCGCTGCTAACATCTTATCCCCCTTTAATAAAGGTTGGTGGACTGCGCTTAAGGCAATCCTTATGACCATCCCTCCTACTTGATTCATGCAGTAAAACAATTTCTGATAAAAGCATCGTCTCGCCAATATTGTTCGCCAGAAGCTAGTGTGTTGAGGTTGGAGGGGGATTTGTCAATAAGTTTTCCTCCATCTTTTAGTAATTTTTATTTAAAAGGAATTTCTTTATATGTTTGTAAATTTTAATACTTCTGTAATTTTAAAATACAAACTGTATTTAAGCTATGAAAAAAAAATTTCTAGTTCATTTTAAGGTGACGTATGGCTTTCAAAGTTTCGAAAATCGGTCAAAAGTTTAATTAGACCTATGCAATTGTTTCAAGAATATTGATTAAAAAGTTAAAAAATATATACAATTGTTGCTAACTTGTCATCTTAAATTGGTTAAAAAATAAAAGTTCAGGGTGTAGTATCAAGTTTTAATTAATATTTAATAATTTGAATTTATTTAATATATTTAATAATTTAAAAAAAAATTTACATGCAATTTTTGAATATATTTAATAATTTGAATTTTAAACCAGTTTCATCCAATCTATCTTAACCAAACTTCTGCATATTATTTTTAAAAACATATTTGAGCCTAAAATGACTCTGACCAGAAGTCATGGTTGCCAATCATTATTTTTTTTACTCCAAAATCGCACACATTTGATTTAAAATTGATTTTTTTTAATTCGAAAAAAATTAATTGGATTTTTTAAAATTTACCATACAAAGCATCTGATACAATATTTTAATAATACTTTTGCTTAAAAATGGAAGTAAAATGGTTAATATTTCTTACTAAAAATTGATAAAATTATTATTATATTATTACATACTAATCACAGCCATAAGAAAAAAAAATATTAGTTATATTTCTCAGATTCAACTTGGTGATAATTGCTAAAATTGTCAACTAGACATGGTGACAATTTGTCAACTAGACGTCTAATGAAAAGTAAATTAGTTTAGATAAGAAAACATTACTGAAAAAAAAATTACGTCATTCTGGTTTGAGGAAGTCTTGATACACTTTAACTCTATATTCAATAAGATATAAAAACTTTGCATTTTAATTAGCAAAAACCTAAATGGACATAATTGAAATATGTTTCTTGAAAATTATTTTAAACATATTAAAAGGAAAATTACTATTTAAAGGTTTCATATCACTCTTATTTAAGTGTAGTCTATTTTGAAACATAATAATTACATGAATATCCCTTTCGATATTTCTTAGTAAAAAATTCAAATCAAATTTCTTAGTAAAAAAACATTTTAAATTATATATTTCTTCAATTAATATTTTTTAATAATTTTGTTGAAATTACTGATTTATTTTTTTAAAAAAAATAACCACTATTTACATCAATGCATTTTATAATGAAAGGGATAACATAGTGATTTCAATGCATTTGCATTTTATTATTCCGTAATAAAAAAAATAGCTTCCTTAATACACATACATTATCAATTAAATCAGACTTTTTAAAAATTCACACATTTAAGAATGTATTTATTACCTATACTGTATGAAAATATGTAAAACTTAAATTAATAATTTTTTAAAAAATTATTCCACAATTAATGTTATAAAAATTATGTTTGTTTAAGTTAATGTTTTTTTAAAATTAAACTGATTTAAATTAGTGATTTATTTTTAAAAAATTGAAAAAATTTAATCAGGATTTAATTCATGACTAAAATGAAGTGATTTATGCCAACCCTGACAGAAGCAATCAGAAACTTAAAAATCTAGTATATTTTTTTTAAAATTTAATTTATGTGTTTTTAAAGAAAAACCTTAAAATAAAGTTGAATTATTTCGTGCATTTCGAAATGATTTTTAACAAATTCTTTCTGTTTTGCTTACAATAACATCGTAGTGAGAATTTGATTTTCAATATATATATATTGAAAATCATGTTCTTTTTGTCTACTAAGTTGATATTGAGTCAATAATATAAGCTTTACTCTATAGTTATGTGCCATACAAATATGATCTTATATCGAGTTTTGCTGTCAATTTAAAATTTAAAAAAAGAAGAAAATATTGAAAACAATTTTTTTAACACAATTCAATTATTTTTCTTCAATCACTTAATAAAAATCCTAATATGTCTCATAAAATAAAATAGTTTCAAAAAACAACAACTTTTCTAAAGTTTTGATTAGAAAAGCAAAACTTAAAATACTGAGTGTAACTTTTTAACTTATGAGTGTCGAGTCGACATAGTCTCAGTTAATTTTCCAAGTACATGTTTTTCATAAAGGGCGTTGCAAGAATTTCTTATAATTTTTTTCTTTAAAAATAAAGGAATAAAAGTAGGTAACTTATTTGATATTTTTATATTATGAGACCTCTCATTTTTATTTTCAGAGTTAATAAGAAAATCTTGCAACAAATTTAAAGATAAAATTTAATAAAATGCCATAATATCAGAAAAATTAACTGAAAATATATTAACTCGATTTTCCCAAGTTACACTTAATATTCTAATTTTTACTTCATCAAATAAAACTATAGAAGAGCTGTTTTGTAAAATTTTTATAAATTATTTCATTCTTACTCTGAAGATATCTCGTGATTGTTAAACTGTTTCTTAATTTAACTACAAAACACTGAGTACTATATTTAAACAAAATAATGCGTTTAAATTTGTCCTAATCAAATTTTTTATTCACAATAAGTCGAAAGTTGAAAAGGGAATAACACAATGCTCTCAAATGCATAAGTTCACCCGTTCTATAATTACTTTTGTAAATTAACTTACCCATAAAGATAATAAAATTGTAATGATAAATGCAATACTCTCAGTAAATGTATTATATTCTAATTGTAAATCTAATCCTGTTTGAAATAAGTCCAATTTAATAAATTGAACTAATATATTTTGATATATTTCTTGGCCAAGTAGAAGCTTATCGCCAAGTTAGTGCTTGATTTTTATAAATTGCACCCCTCACATGAGAGATCTACCTACAAACGTTATCAACTAGCAGCGCAATCAGCATACTGCTAGGGGTGGGGGGTTATAATTGAGGCAATTACTGAGCGCAGTCCACCATTGCCCGAATATCGCTTCACTGTATTCTTACCTTCTTTTCATAAGGGTTGTTGTTCATAGGGGTCCCTCTCTAGGTAAGTCTAGGCCTTGGCCAAAGGATTAGGCATTCATTGTCTTAGCATTTCTTGTCGTCAGCATCTTGGTGTTATCATCGTTCGTCAAGTCTTTCCATGAAAGAAAAAAAATGAATTAGAATATGATCGTAATAAAAATAGTTAAAAAGTAACAAAATTAAATCTGTTTCTGACTAATTTATATTTTATAATTTTTGTTAAAAACAAATTTTTTGATTAATTTTGATTTAAAGGAAAGAGAAGGATCATATATTAAGAGTACGGCAAATATTTTTATTTTTAGTAACTGACAATAAGTTGAATGTTTACCAACTATCTTTTTTATGCTCAATGCAAATTGTATTTTAGTATAAACTACTGATGATCTTGCTTCTAAAATAATTATCATTGGAAAAGACTAAAATTTAGTCCAGAATTGTAGGGGGAATATCTAGAGGACTAGTCTAAATCTAAAGTAAATAATTAGACTTGAAATTTTAATTTGTTATGCATCGTTTTTTGACGTTGGAAAAATTATGTGAATTACTTAATGTTTAATATTTATAATAAAATTACAAAATAATAATAAGTTAAATATTTCTCTAGCATAATAATGTAGTTTTTAATGTGAATTTTTTTTTTTGATTCTAATTTAGAAAAAAAAATAGATATGTATGAAAAAATAAGATATGGGAGCCAATTAGAATTAAAATAATAAATAAATTAATTAAATAGATAAATTCTAAATAAAGCTTTTGTTATTCAGGGCTCCCACTCAATTTTAGAAATAAAATTCTATGATTTTTTGAGGAAAGTTTCAATTAATTTCTGGATTTTATATATATATAATAGCAGGGCTACATCCCTGTCATCATTGGTGTATTCATCTTAAGAAATGCAGACAAAAGCCATAGGTTATAAAAAGGTTTATTAAAAGGTATGCTGGTGGTTATAACAGTTCACAACCGCACTCCACAAGGGAGGGGTAGTGGACGAAGCTCCGGATGGTTCCGACAGATGTTTATTGGAGCACGTTATTCAGCAAGAGACATGCGAAAACAATCACTCCCGCATTAAATACTTACAGATTTTGATGTAATTAGGCTCCAGTCGTACATACCTTTGTAACTCTACGCATTATGGAAAATTATTTAATGCTTCCTAATATGGAAGTGAAAGAGGGACAAGATTCTAAAAATAACTCCTTCTTTGAAATATAAATCTAATTATTATTCAATGGTATGTTTTCAGCCTTG
This sequence comes from Parasteatoda tepidariorum, assembly GCF_043381705.1. Lineage (NCBI taxonomy): Eukaryota > Metazoa > Arthropoda > Arachnida > Araneae > Theridiidae > Parasteatoda > Parasteatoda tepidariorum. The sequence continues at coordinate 81,632,506 of NC_092214.1, forward strand.
AATTCCCAAAATAGAATATTGGCAACNAAAAAAAAAAAAAAAAAAAAAAAAAAAAAAAAAAAAAAAAAAAAAAAAAAAAAAAAAAAAAAAAAAAAAAAAATATTATAACTTTAAATTTATAATCTTTAGGTTGGTACGACTGTTCCTTTTCCCTACTACAAATAATATTTTTTCAATTACATGTAAAACAAATAGCAATTACTTTCAATGACAAACACAAAATCATGATAATGCAGTTTATCTTTTTAGGCAACTAAACATAAAGAAAAATGAAACATGTTTATAAACTATTCTACTAAAATTTTCAAAACTTTTTCACACAAAAATATATACAATTTTTATGCGAACGAACTGGACAACATGTGTTATTTATTCAGAATTTAATTTCAAAATTTGTGGGTTGTGATATTTCCTAAGCTTTGATACATGAACTATTTCAAAATTTTGTTTACTTAAATTATTCTTTATTTTTATTTATTTTGTAATCAGTTTCTTGGTCAATCTTTCTTTTTCCTATTTTTGTTTTTGTTACCCTTTACATATTTTTTCTTCGATATTAACCTGATAATGAACGCATCCATTACCTAGAACGTCTTCGAATCATTTGAACTTATTGGACATTCTTTCTTTTTATTTTTTCAATGTTTACTTTTACTGAAACATCTTTTTCATCATTTTTAACCTTAACATTTTGAGAATTGTGCTGTCTAATGTGCAAAGATAAGTTGTCACTTTTCGAATTAGCAGAGATGATCAGTCTCTTACCAAATTGAGTAACAACTGGCCCGACACAATCAAAAAACAAGCAAAAATCTTTGCAAGTCTGCAACCCTACTAAAGCATATGGTAAATCAGTATCAAGTATAAAAACTTAGCTGATTTAATAAGGCTGATTGATCGTAATAAGGGAAACTCACAAAATTTGTTAATTGTTAACTGTCCTTTTGTTTGGGCAACATTTAAGTTTTCACATTTTTAAAATAGGAATATTTAGTTTTGACCAAGTCCGAAAAAGTAAAAGCAAATTTCTTTAGGTTTATTTGAAAACTCTTCCTCGTTAGGTTCAAAAGAAAGTTCTGAAAAATTTAGAATTTTGTGTGGTGAAATCTAGAAAAATCATTAGGAAACAAAAGTTTAATAATTTTGTTTGCCGTCACTAGTTTAATTGATGTTTGAACCTCATTTTTTACCTTCAAAAACATTTTAAATGCACTATAAAAACAATATTATATCATAATTTTAAAAAAGACACTAGAAATGCAATCTAATCATTAATAATATACTACTGAATTATTCATAATAAAAAGTTTAGAGCAAGGCTCAAATCTAATAACCTACTCTCCTACTCTTCATCAATTTCGTTGAAGAGGAATCAAAAACATTTTAATGGCATTTTTATCTTCACCCTAAACACTATAGTAAAACAAAAATATAAATTCTACTAATCAAAAAATCATTGAAACTGTAACACATAAAACAATAAATTTGAAAATAATTTCTCGAAACATTTCTTATGACAATCAATTCACTGAAAATAAAAATTTCAACAGTAAATACGATCAATATATGAAAAATAATTGTTTCAATTAAAACATCAAGCTTGAGAATTTTCGAACTTATTTGAATACAGTGTTAAGTTCATAAACAAAACTAGCCTTTACAGCGTGTCAGATTTCAACTTAGTATTTGCATTTCTGTGATTTGCAGACCTGACAGTATGGTATTTTTTACACCAAATTTTGTAGTTAATAATTCTCAAACAAATAAACGAATAATCATTATTCAATTTCATTGCACTCGTGGTGCATTTTTCTGCAATCGTTCTTAAATTTATTTCATGATTGTCGTTGAACAGCCGACCCAAAATTGGGTTTACGACTATCAAAGTTCAACTTCGTATCCTTGTTATTTGAAATCGAATCCAAAAATCAAGTACAAAGTATAGGGAGAAAATTGCCTTCGTGGAGAACTTTTTCATGGACACATTTTCCTGTCACATCCACATTTCCATGTCACATCCACATTTTCATGACATGGTGAGGAAAACTACAGCAAACCTCCCATAAGACGAAGAAGGTACTCTAATCCATGATACGTCTACCACTTACTTAAAAAATAAAAAAAGTATGTACGTCTTCTAGTAATCAATATTTAAATATCATGAAGGTTACATTAATATACTTACAATTTTTTTTATTCCTAAAATTGCATTGCGTAAATTGATCTTCAAAAACCTTATGATTCTCATTTTGGCATTACATTATAATAATACATAATGATTAACTCATATTGATACACAAAAAACTTAACAATTTTAGATGTACGGAAAAAGAGATCTATTTCTTACCACATACAAAGGGTTTCAACTACAAACTACTAATTTTAGATCATCTATTCCTAAATATGTTTAAATTATTATTATTTTATCGTTAAACAATCTAGGCAACGAGGAGGCAGTGGGTAAAATTTGCATCTGTTTTTATATAAATAATTCGAAATAATATTTTCAAGTTTTTTAAATACTCTATGATTTACCAGTCTTGTCAATGAAAACTCCAATAAAAATGCATCATTAAAGCTTGCAAACATTCTTATCAACAGAAATGTTCTACAGCTATTGTTTAAGAGTTAGCCTATATATGTTTCTAAGGACGTCACTAAATTCTTTTCCTTCTTCAGTATTCATATTTATATAAGAAATGATGCTGAGACAAAGGACAGTAATTATGTATAAATTAACCATACAGGATTATGAAAACACTTTAAGGTAATTTCATGTAAACATATTAAAATCACTCGCTGAGGAAAATAAAAAGAAAAAAATTCAGCCTGGGAAACAATCAACTACAAGTATAAGAAGATCAAAAATTATGGCCAGATTTGATCTTTTTGTGTTGCTTTTTTATTAATGCTTAGGTTAACCTGATTATTATTTATTTATTTATTTATTATTTTTTTTTACTCTTACAAATCTTTACTTGAGACTATGGTGTTGAAGTTGATCTAATAAATTAAGTTGCTGTAGTCGAAAAGTGTGCAGTTGCGGAAAACCTAGAAAAACACCATTTTCTCAAAGAATAATCACATTTCCTCTGACCAATGCTAAAAATTTCCTTTTATATAACTCGGGAAAAAAAAGGGCTGCAGTGTTTACTGAACTTGATACGTGCTTTTTCTCCATATCAAATAAATTTTTAATAAAATTTTCTCTATATCAGAAAATTAAAATGGATGTTTTGGGCGTTTACTTAACGTTTGCTATTCATTTTGCATTTCCGCTCAACTACTACTAAACTTAGAAACTTTTAATTGCTAAGGTGTGTAGAAAACTTTACATGGATTACAATGGAATGAAAAATTTAACACTCAATAGTTAATATGAGACTTTGTAACTGCTAAACTTGATGGGAAAATAGACCATAGCCCCTTTACAGGCTGCAGGAATGCAACTAAGATAAATTTGGCATGATTAAAGGACCAAATTTGATTAAAAATTTTTTGACATAGTTTTTTTTATTTATTTATTTTTGAAGTTCCCATTTGTTTGAAAGTTTTTACTGCTTAAAAATTTTCCCCCTGTATGATAAATATTTTTCCATTGGAAATTCATCCATTGGAATGTAGAAACTTTTATCTTTACTCGATTTTCATAACCTCACACTTCTCTTGACATAAAAATTTACAAAAAAAGAAAAAATAATAATAATGTTGACAAATATAAATCTTAATATTTATATCGACGTTTTAAAAAAGATTAAGAAAAAAGAGAGATAAAAATATTTCGAATATGATCCGGTATGTCATATAAGATTATCATTATATATTATTAACAAGAAAAATTATTTCTTATTTTAATAGCTATTGTCTCGCATGTTTTGTTCTTAATTTAATTATTTATTCAAGTATATTTGATTATTTTCAAATCAGCTGTCATCTAATTTTTGTTAGGATTTTTATAATAAAATATGCTTACGTGAAAATTATAATAGTTATATATTTTACAAACAAAATTATTTTTAATCAAGTTTTAAGAGCAAAATAACTTTTTAAGAACAAGGGGGAAGAATGGTTTATGTCCACTGCGGCTGGTTCTGAGAAAAAAAAATTTGCGCACAAACAGAAACTGTTTTTCCACAGCACGATGCATTTTTACTGTATAATAACTCTCTGTGAGAAACGATTTTTTCCTTGTTTTTTTATTTGCTAAACTTAGTAATCTTCAAAATACAACTAATGACAATACAATCGTAATTTTTTTTTTCAAGGAAAGGGGGAACATAAACTATTCTCCTCTTTTGATCTACAATCATGAATGACAAGCAACTACTGGGGTTGACGAGGGAAGCAAATAGGTAACGGGACCTCCCAGTAGAAAAAAAAAGATACTTAAAAATAATCTATGACGAAAAACTATTATCTGTGAGAGTATGATACACATTTAGAAGCGTTCCAAAAGTCTGATTGTGGAAGCTTATGAACTGAAAGCAATTAATTTTCTGTAGTCAAGATATAAATCATGTCACAGTCCAAAAATCATTTTATTAGTGAAATATGTGCATGGTGTGTAATTTATCTACTAAGGCGTTTTCTTGAAAAAAGTTATTATTAGCATTAAACATTATTATCCGAATTTTACTAAACTAATTTTAAAAGAGTTCCACTAATTAAAAGGGAGGTATGAAAATGATTTCCGTTTGTAGCATGAAAATTACCATTTATAAGCAGCAAGAAATACCGCTTTATTTTTCACTTGTTCATGGTTTAAAGAGCTCCACTAATAAGTCCTAATTACAAAATAATTTTATTTTATCTAAATAATTATGCCTTTTCTGAAAGATTGAGATTCAGCATCTTCAACTTTAAACTGGATACTAAACTAATATTTCAACTGGATAAAAGTCAAAACTTCTGTACTCTTAACGCTTTTTTTTTGTTGTTTTTTTTATATATATTTTAACCAGATTTCTCCCACGAACTCCAGAGATTTAAAACATTTTGCACATATTTTTAGTTGTTAACCCCCCAAAAAATTAGTTGCAAGAAATCTTTTTAGTGTATGAATAGAAAACATTTTTCCAAATCAGCATTGAAAATGATTAAATATGTGTTTATTATTTTGTATTGCCACTGCAAGTTATGTTTCCTTCATTATTCAATAGTTACAGGGAAAGGAATAATTTTTCATATGTCTTTTGATTTGAATATTAAATCGATTTAGTAGAAGCAAAAATTTATAACTTTTTTTAAACTAAGCTATGATTCTTATACTATTTTCCGTTTTAATTGGGGTGCTATTTAAGTGTCGAATTAAATTATATGATAAATTTAACTATAAAGCAAAATTGAAAGGGAGAAAATTTTAATGTTTATTTTAGTCTAATTTGCTATTAAAACCATTGACTGTAAAATAAAACTTTTTGAAATGAAATAATTCTAGTTTAAAAAAAACTATTCTACTCTTTAATTGGTTAATGTAAAATGAAGTTGCTTATTTTTGTATTAAAGATTTTCCGAATGACACATGCTGCAGCAATTAGAGATGACTTCGTGTTAATGGAATACAATTGCAGGCCACATCGTGCTAACTTGGTGAATGATTTCCTTTTGGAGGAAGGAATTATACGAATGGATTGGCCAGCGTGTTCTCCGGGCATGAAGCTAATTGAGTATGTTTGGGACATTATATGCCGACGAATTGCTGGACTCCTACCACCCTTTCCAAGAACTGACCTCTACGGGAAGAGTGGGACAGAATAGTCCAGCCCGTCATTAAAAACCTCATTGACTCGATGCATCAAAGGTATTCAACTTTATCAGGGGAAACCATACCCTCTACTAAAAACGATTTTATTTTAAGGAAACACCTTTTTTGAATTTGTTTTTCTCACATGCACAAATTATGTTTTTTTTTGCTATTGAATTGAACTACTGAATTTTACACATAATAATTTTTTTAATTAAGGTTGTTGTAAATTTGAACGATATACTATATCATTTATGTCATGAATATATTTAAATATTTTTAAAAAATAGAGAGATAAAACTGTTTCAGGAGATGATCTCTTTAAATATCTGCTTTCAATTTTACTTCAATTTATTTGTGGTTGAATTAAGTTTTAATTGTGAAACTGCTGGTTATTGCATTTGTTTTTACATTTGTTACCAGCAAAGGTGATTTATTTTGTACTTATTTTATTTCGATTAAATGCAAGGAAAGTAAATGTTACTCAAAACGGTTGAATACTTTTTTTCCAATATAATACGTTTGCGCTTTAATTAAAAATTAAAAAAGCTTACTGAAAAATTACTGGAAATATAGAGTTTCTAATTACTACAAAACAATTTGAAAACTACAAAATAAATCGATTTTCTGTGCAACTAAAAATGTTGGAAATCATTGACTTCATAGAGAAATGCACAAGTGCAGAAATCTTTTAATATTATCAACAATATATTGAAGCATAATTTGAATTCATTGAAACGGGAAGAAATGACACCATAATATGGTACAATCTTCCTATATTATATCCCATTGTTGAGTTATAGCCCATTTTTCCAAGATTATAGTGCATTATAGTCTCACTGTTGTTCTAAAGATAAATTGGGTGAGAAAACTTCCTGAAATTATCCTGAATTAAACCTTTGGATATCCAGAGTTTCTGAATTCTACAAAATAAAAACCACTTATTTTGGCTACAGTTAATTTTAATCTGTTGAATTAACAGACTATACTGGAAGAATAAACATAGTTCGAGACTATAGACTTCATGATTTTTTGTTGATGCGTCCAAAAAATACTTATTTATACTCTCAGAAAAATCGATTCATCATCGAACCATAATACGATGCAAATTTGATTCAAATTTAATAAGGACTTAAAATAAACCACGTTTCCTTTCATGCTAAAACAATGCATCATCTAATCAAGTTTAAGATGTACGATAATATGCTTGAGGTTGCAGGCTGTTCTAAACTTGATCTACAATACGGTTCAACATGCTCTAAAATTTCTGACGTTGTATGTAAGCATTAAAAATTTATACTGTGTTTACAATTTAAAATAAGACTGCTAAGACTCTGAAATAAAAGATAATGAATCAAATAAAAATATTAATTTTTCTCTTGTTTATTACTTAAGGTTTAGAACTGTTGCAAATTTATGTATCCTCACTTTAGCAAACTTAATAAAGACTTAAAATAAAACACATTTCCTTTCCTGCTGATCATCCGCAATCCTGCAATTTCCTGCTGATTGCTGCAAACTTGAACTATAATACTGTTCAACATGTTCTAAAATTTCTAGCGTAGTATAAGTTACGCAATAAAATTTTATACTGAGTTTACATTTTACTTAAAATTGCTAAAACGCGAGAACAAAAGATAATAAATCAAATAAAAAGATTTATTGCTCTCGTATTTGCTACTTGAGGTTTAGAACTGTTACAAATTCATGTATCCAGAGTTTAGCAGAAAGATTTAATCATCCTTAAGTTGTTGCACTTCTTATTAACGATCATATTTCTTTTTTACATTTATTGTTAAACCAATTTGCCCGAATTGAAATTTTTTGACTGCTTTCTGCAAACGTCATTAATCACCCTATTTTTTACAGAACTACTGGAACAAATTTTCTAACTATAGCGTCTCGATGTCTTGTTTAAGTTAGTAAAAAAATTGCTTCATTAGATAGAAAGATAAATGGATTCGGTGAGATGGGAATACTACTGGTCAACTAGGCTGTTTCTACGAAGTATGTGACGAATTGTTCGCAGCCAATTGTCTCCAGCGATCATCAGCAACGAAAGAACTTTAAAAGTGTTATCGACCAAACTACTTCAACAGATATCACTTGTTCTAACATTGAAGAGTAAGGGTTAGAAGGGAGGGAAAAAATAGCCACTTAACAATATCTGGAACTCTACGAAGAAGTAAAAGAAACTTACAGATTGTCTTCTGAAAATTTTCCAAATTAAAAGTTGAAAAAAAATAGAAAAAAAATGTACACAAAATTTTAATAAAATTGAATCTAGTTGCTTACTTAAAGCGAGCATAGCTTTGACACAAAAATTTCAATTTTCTTTAATTTCTTCTTAAATTTTAATAGCAATAAATAACAAAAAATTTCTTCTCAATTTCTAAAACGTTTGACGCATGTCTTTTATTAAAATGCAAATATTAATTGCATTTTTTCCACATTTTTAAAAATTTTGGTGCTTTTTGAATGCTCAAATGTTCTGCTATCTTAATATGCTACGAAGTATAAAAATATTATAATACCTCTTAAACTTAATTAAACATTACAGGTTTTCAACTTGAAGGGAAGCATGGTTCATTTTTGCACTTTTGTAAAGTTGCAAAAAATTGCTGCACTGCTAGAAATTTCTCAACCTTGTCTCAACATCACAAAATACACCTACATTGGGTGCCATCACTTGTGGACATTTATGGTAACGAAATAGCAGACCAACTGACCAAAGAAAGTTGCTGTCAACAGACTTTTGATACCATCAATCTAATATTCATGGAACTTTTTTCTATCAAAAAATCTGCTGTTAAGAAAGACTGACTACTACCTCCACCAGCAACTAGTAAATGGCGACTGAACCAGGATTATCTATTTCCTTTTAGGGAGACAAATCTACCCAAATTTGTCTATTGCACTGACATACCTAAACTCAGCAGTTTATTTGACGATATCTGACTGGGTGAGACCAGGTAGGAGATAGGAAGAAAAGCGGAAAATTATAAAATAACAGTTTCTTATTTGTTATTTTACTATATTCAAATAAATATAAATAAGATGGCATTCAAACTGCTAAAAGAGAAAAACCGTTTAATAACTGCTTTCACCTATTACGGTTAAACAAGAAGAATTTTAGCGCACCATCTAGGTAAACCTAATGAATCCACTTAGTTCCTTGCCACATATTATAGTCGAGAGGACTAATCTGTCTGACCGATGATTCAACTCCCATCGTTGATACTACGGTATTTTCTCCATTCCATTCTACACAAAAAGAGTTTTTATGTCTCACACTCCTCAATTTGTGACCCTGTAACATTAGAATACGATGCTCTCATTCACACCTAGGCAGCACCATAAAGTTGCTTTTGAGCAACTTTATGGTGCTTTTGTGCACCATAAAGTTGCACAAAAAAGTCTAGTATCTTCGATTTCTCACGATTGATGGCACCACCAGATAAACTAATTAAACCACATTCCACGGCAACGACAACTTAATAGCAATGTCCAATTAAATTTCATTTTTATGGTGTTGAAACCATGCTAGTAGCAAATGACCATAAAAAAACGTATTGTTTTGTATTCTTGCATTTCTTAACTATATTAGTTGTAAACGTCTTTAAAGGTAAAAAACTGTTCTTTACCGTAATCTTTACGCTTAATTGGATAAGCAGACTGCTGCGAATTACTTTACGGAATTTTAGAATGAAAATTCTAAAAGTTTATGACTTAAGGTACCTGTAGTATGGTTCACTGTTGAACCAGTTTTTCTGAGAATGTGTCTTCATTGTAATATTATCATTTCTTCGATGCATTTGTGATTTGAAAGGCGATATTGTTAAGTGAGTTTGATTTAGTGTTGATACTTTTCAATATAAGTATCAGGTCTGCCCTATATACTCTTACAAAAGAGCTCTACATTTTAAATCTGCAACAAAAAAAATAGAATTAAATTATATTTTGCATAAATTTGGATCATTGCAATCTTAAATCCTCATAAAATATGACGATTAAAATTAGTACTTACTATAATACTATAGTACGTACTATAATTTCAAAACTCTAAGGTGAATCATAAAGTTTTTGCCTAAGGCATTCGCAGGTAGCTTTCAAATATGTTAACGTTTTTCAATTTGCAACTTTTGCTCTTTAAAAATGTTTCGGCCAATTTTTTTCATTACTTATAATTATGATATTATTTATTGAATTACCCTTTTTTTCTTTTTTTTAAATTTTAAACGGACATTTGTTTGAAGAAAAATTTGATTTTGATCATAACAATGACATGAAAATGCGTACAAAAATCTTACAGTTGGAAAAAGTATAAAACTTACGATTTTAATTTTTAAAAATACTCAAAGGTTCTAGAAGATTATTCGAAATAATTGATTAAATCGTTCCTGAAAAGCACGAACTGCCATAAAAAAGTAAATTGTTTTAAAATAAAAATGTTTAAAGGTTATGTTTCATATTCAGTATTAGTAGAAGCTATTAGTATTAGTATTAGTATCAGTATTAGTATCAGTATTAGTATTAGTAGAAACTCCGTATTTCATCTTATATCTTTAAAATTTCTCAGAATATCAAATAATTTTTCGAGAGTGTTTTTTTACATTTGAAAGTTTTGAGTCACGTACACAAAAAATTAAAATCCTTTTTTTTTAATTTTTAAACAAATTTCACATTTTAACTTCAATTCAAAAATTAAAACTGTAAACGTTACGTTAAAGAAACACCTTAAAGATAAAAAAAATTATGCATGCTTATATTTTTCCACCTACAAATTTAAGCATACATCGAGATATTTAATAACTTTTTCGCATAACTAAGAATTTAAAAAGAATGCTATTATATTTTTTGGAAATAAAAAGTAAAGGCATAGGAAATTATTCAGGATCAGAAATAATATATTCTAGCACAAATGTTATTTATTTTTAATTTGAAATTAACCTGACAGAAATTTCTACAAAAGTATTGTGCGTAATTAATTGCAAAGATGAAAAATTTGTAATACAGTTTACGTAGTTGCTAAATAATGCATAAAAGTAGTTGGAAAAATTGTTTAAAAATCCTTCAGAAATTGAAAGTATGAAGCATTTAAAAGACGTTCCGTTCAAATAGTTTTCTGAACGCGGAATTTATTTTTCCATTTTCTCCAAAGATCCAAGTATTGAAAGTGAACTACTCTGTTGCTTTTTGATAAACTGCGCTTGAAAAACGAGTTTGATACTTTCCATAATCGAAAACCTTTCTTTTTCATCAAGCATTTTATAAATTCAATAAAATTGTGATGGGATTCTTAAATTTTTTCAGTTCAAAGTGAATTTTCAAAGTGAATTTTTTAAATTCACTTTGCATAGTACTTTGTTAAAGTTTCCAAAAATATTTTCAGTTATTAATTATACATGTTTAACATTTAGCGGAAAGTTCGTGTAATGAAACATTTTTGAAAATCAATAACAGAGTGAAGAAAAGAAGGTTTAAATCTTTTCTGAGGATTCAAGTTAGCTTTATTTACTCTTTCCTGTAAATTATTTTTAATAACAAAAATTTCAGCTACTAACAAGTAAAAAGACTAATTTTCTGGCAGAGAACAAATTAAAAAGTGATTTTTTTAAAATTTTAAATTAATTTAAAAATTGAAATCTCCTTAATTTAAAGTATTCCTTTGAAATTCTGATCTTTTGAGATAAATAATATTTTTTTAAACAGATAATCTTTGTTCTTTTCCTAAAATCAATTAATCCTTTTCATGTTAACAAATTTGGCAGATTTCAAAATAAATAAATAAAATGGACTAGAATATATTTTTAAAGGTATTAAAATTTTATTCATGTTTAGAAATAAATACCTTTATTGAAATTGGATTGCGTTTTAAAAGCGTTAATAAGAAATACATTTCTGTTAATAGACAGAATACATGCACGGAGGACTGATAAATATATGGTAACGAGATTTCTGGTAAAAAAAAAACATAATTCAAGTAATAAAGCCAAAAATATAAAGTATTTAAACTATTCATTTGGCAATTATTTTCATTCATATGGTAACAATTTACCGGAAATTCTGGTTTTCAAAAATAACTTTAACGGAATTAGGGATTTTCTCTAAGATATCGTGATAAGATCACCAAATTTTATCACATATTATAAAACCATATTTTATTTTTAATTTTACTAAAATCATTATCAACGAACTTATGCAATAATTAGGGAGCTTTATGGTGCTTCCATTAAGCTAGAAACACGGCTAATTTTATTATATTCTGGTAGTTTTGGTCACACATTTTTCTCAGTGAGATAGCAAGAAATGTTATACAATATAACAGGAAATACATTTCTAGTAATAGAAGAAATTTTAAGACAGTGTATATTTATTGTACTATATACATTACATAGTTGATATATAAACTATATACAGTGTACCTAACATTCACTAGTATATTATGTGATAAATTCTTATTAGCGACAGTGTAATAAACATACACTCTAAACAAACTGCGCAATTTTGCTACCTAGTGCATGTTCGAAAAAACTGAAATCTAAAACATTCATAAACGTTACCATTTTTTTTTCTTTTTTATAATTTGGCATGCAACACGGTGTGACCTACAGTCCTTAATTTAGTTCAATCTTTTTAAACCTCCGTAATACATAAAAATAAATTAACTAAAAAATAATATTTAAAAAAGAATATTTAAAAAAATATTCTCACCAAATCTGACTCTCTGCTTTTTAACTTATTTGTAACGTAAAACATAAATAAATAATATCATTTAAATTAATGATTTACTAGCCAATAACTCAATTGTATAATTCTGCATATTTAATCAAATAACTCAATTGCATAATTTATGTAATTCTGCATGCAAATTTCGTAAACATAGATACTCTGAAAGCAATAAATAATGATAACATATAATAAATTGAAATTGGTTGGACAGAGAGGTGAAGCATTTCACTAATAGTTTTAAAGTCATAACTCGTTACAATAATTGCCTTTCTTTATCGCTTTTCGATAAAATTGGATCATTTTGAGACCCAGCCTATATTCGGTATTGATAAAATATTATTCAATAATTTTTACAAGAAGACAATTCAGCGTAGCTAAACCGAATTATTTCAATCACACCTGACCCTCATTAAAATTCATTTTGATATTTCTCAGTTTCATAAAAATATCAAAACTTCAAATATTTTCTTTACACATTTTTCACGTAACATTCACGAAATGGAGGGTATTTTTTCAGAATTCTTTCTCTAGTCTTCTTCAAATCAGAAAGCAGCAGCTGTATTACGATCGAAAACTTTTTCTTGTCGCTTTATCTGACCCCGTTTTCCCCCTATATATTCGGTGGCCTCCCATACTTTTCATCACTCCTCCACCCTTTAATCTGAAAATGAAATGGAAAATTCTGCAGATTTTCTTTATTATGAAAAGAATCTTTGTAAGTTTTAAAATGTTTAAAGACATATTATTAGATTCATTGATGAGAGGTAAATTAGATAATTTGATACAACAATTTATTAACAGTAAACACAATCTTAATTAAAAATAGAATCTGTTTTAGATATTGAACTAAAAATAAAAATGCAATGAGTTTCAAAAATTATTGATTATTTTGGTTTTGCAGAGTAATTTTGTAATTTTTCGCAATTATTAAAATAACACAATAAACTAATGTGCGTAGAAAGAAGTGTTAAAATATCAAAATCCATGCAGAAGCGTCATTGTTTTCGTTGGTTTACATATTTTTTCTTTTAAATAAGTTATATTCATTAAATTTGAGTAAATTAAAATAAATTATATTCATTGTATTTCATTAAATCATTGCAACTTTTGAGGATTTAGATACTTAAAAGAAAGAAATAAAGAAAAAAATATGAGTCAAGTATAAAGATGTAATTTTTATTTATTGAGAGTTGATTATTCTATCATTGATAAAGAAACGTCCTTATTTACCTCTTCATAAATTTACTTAGTTAATTTCATTTTAAAAAAATAATGATAAATAAATTTCATTTAAAACTTTAAATTCCAATATGATAACGTTATTGTATTTTTTAAAGATTTGGTTACCTTAGTTAAAAAAAATCTGCTTTTAAAAAAAATATTACTTTTATTAAAATTATTTCTCAATAATCTCTATTTCTATAATTGTAAAGACTAATTTTTTTGCATAAAATCAAACTGCTTACTGTCAAATACTTCTAAAGAATTGGTTACCTCAAAAAAAGTGCAGAAAATATTTGTTTTTAAAAGAGAGTGTTGTTGCAAGTTTGAAATAAATTTAAAAAAATCCTAATAATTTTATTATTTTAGTTTTTACTATACATTAAAAAATCCGTAACTTTAAAAAGCATTTTGACATAATATAATAGTTTTAAGTGATAAAGTTTTAAAAAATAAATAAGATATTTTAAAACATAGATGCGACATTTATAAACAAAGTGATTAAAATAAGCTAAAATCGGCACAATAATGACAAATAAATAAATTCTAAAGACAGATAAATTTAAATAAATGCGTATGTAGAATTTTTTTATGTTATTTTCTATGTTTCGAAGAATTTGAACTGAAAATTAAATAAATTTACTAAAAAATAAAAATAAAAAGTATTTTAACGAATACTATGTTTTTGTTATGTTTACTGAGAAAAGTGTTTTTACTTGTTAATTTGCATAATTATACATCTTACAATTATTAAAAGAGAATTTGTTTGTTTATAAACTTCAAAAGAATCTATTCTGCTTATTGAAAAAAAGGAATTTCGTTAAATCAAAAGGAAATATATATTTAGTTTTTTTCTGAAAAAAAAAATGATTCACATTCTATTTATGATAGCAAATTTTTTAAAAGCTTTCAATGAATCCAATGTTTTTGCTATGTTAACTAAGTAAAATAATTTTTATTTTTGTTTTGCATCATTACACACTTTAATATTAAAATAGAATTTACACATGATTATAATCAAGTTACTTAATAATATTTCTCTAAATAATTAGCAATTATTTAGAAAAAAAGCTTTCTGTTTATTTAGCATAAAGGTTCTGTAAAAATTTTGAGTTATATTAAATTTCAAATATATATATATATATATATGATCCACGTTCCAGCTCTTCTTTTTTCCTAAATGCTTGTAAGTTTTAATAATCTTTCAACAATTACTTTGTTTATTTCATATTTTCTGAATAAAAAAGTTTCGATTTAAAGATTTACATCATTGCATATTTTAATATGACTAAAAATAAAGCTAAGGCACATTTAAGTTAAAGTGAAACCTGTGTAATGACAGTGAGATATTATTGACATTTCAATTTGCTTTTATTACAGAAATGACTAAAATTGTTACATGTCATCATTGTAGCAGAAAAAGCTCATGTTCATAAAGATTTACGATTTTAATTCATTAACAGATATTTCAAAAGAGGTGATTTGAATTTCAAGTAAGTAACTTGAAGTGAGGAACAGCACAGTCAACAAAAGTATATTTTTTGACAGTGATATTTAACCTGTTCGGACAGCTCTTGTTGAGAATTCTCCATATTGTTTAACATTTTGTAAACACAATTTTTTTCTCGTTTTAGGAAGTTGGAATAAATTTACTTCCCAATTAATTTATAATAGCTTCATTATGAAATATTTTGTGCCTAACAATCGATAAATATTTTTATACATACTAACACAAACTTTATGAGCAACATTTCTTCCACATCACAAAACATTTTTTTCCGCATCACAAATAGTGCTTATATATTATTGCCTTCATTTTTTTCGCGGTATTACGAACGATATAGTATAGAAAATTTACTTAAATTTTTTAAGTTTACTTTTACATTAGAGATTTTAGTTAGAAAAAAAGGAAATTATTTAAATTTAATGTAAATAAGCTTAAAAATGCGCTAATTAAAGTTACTTCTCTCCATTGATTGTTTAGTGCTAAATAAATGAAAATAAACCTTTGCTGTTTACCAGAGAATGAAGCAAATTTAATAATTATCACATATGTTAGAAATAATACATTCTCTCACCTACTCAACCAAAATCTTAAAACATCGCAAACTCCCTTGAAGAGTGAGGAATATTAAAAACTCGTGAACGTTATTTTAGGTGAAATTAGTACTTCGTGCACATCTTAAAAGTGTGGGCATGTGTTATGAACATCATGAAAAAAATGACCAATTTTTTGAAAAATTTACAGTTGTGACCAGTTTTTACGCATCATTTAATGAATTAAAAACTAGAAAGAAAAAAAAAACGAAAAATGAATATTTTTAGGTATTACACAAATTAAAATTTATATCAATCTTATGATACGCCTCTTGAAACACCTAGATAAAGATTAAAAATACGAGTACTAAACTGCAATGTTCAATATTAACTCCAATCAAAAATATCTTTTATTTTTTATAATGTTAATTCAAATTAATAATTATTAACTTACTGTACCGTCAATGTCATTTTAGCGAGAATGAATTGAATCGTAATAGTTGGTAGCAAAACAGTTTTTCTACCGATGGATACAGTATGCAGGAAAACTACACTAACGTTTTTAACGACATCGCATTGATTGAGGAAATAACTGAAATGTCATACTAAAAAGACTGTGGAATATAGGTTTTGACCACTTTTAGTAGCTTCTGCCTTCTTATAAAATAAAGTTAAGTAGTAGGATAATAGGGCTTCAGCACCAGGGTTTTCGGGGGTTTTCCTAGGTTTCAATGGAGGGAGGTTAAAAAGGGTGTGTCCGGTGGGGTGATCCATCAAATGTGACAGCTACTATAGTTGAGGGTGTGTTTTTTTATAATTATTTTTTTAATCTTTATTTTGTAATTAATTCTTTTTAATTATTACTTCTTACTTTAATTTTTTAACTATTGCTTCTTAATTCAATTTTTAATTATTACTTTTCAATTAATTTTTAATTATCACTTTTTAATTATTATTATTTTTTTTTCTGATACGAATGATATTAAGGACACAAAAATGAAACCCGAAGTCATACAATCAGGATTGAACATGAATCAGGTAATAATCAGTCTGTAATATGAAACATGAAAGTAATCTTGAAAGATAAAACTTAGAAGCAATTTTGCAAGATAAGACATGTTTCCGTAGGGTGGAGTGATGTCATTTCTTCGATTCAATCAAAACAGGAATACGTGATGTCATACAATCAGGATTTAACATGAATATGAAGTACGCGTCTTCAACATAAGGCATGCATCACTTCTGTGTGGTCTAGAAAGACGAAGTACATTGAAATGTTTCACTCACATCTTGTTCGGTCTTGTTTCATTAGATCATTCTCGAATGTTCGATGGAGGTGGAGTCAGAAAATCATGTCGTCTTTTTCTGCCAATCAGAATAAATTTTACTGAACTATAAAATAGTGATATCATTTTTAACCAATCAGAACAAGCATTACATAGCCTTTCGCAATGCATTCTGAGTAGTCGACTATAGTATAGAATCTGATGCATTTGCCCAGACACCTTATTCTGATTGTAGGATTACCTCTCTCAGGGGGCGCTTTTCCAAACTTAGTTTGTTCTCTCTTTGTTATTACGTTAGATTTTTTTATTAATTATTTATTTGTTATCGATGTTCAAGTTTTTGTTAGTTGTTTAACTTTTTATTTAAAAGTTTTTGCTAGTTGTTACGGAGAAGTTTTTAGTAGCTTAACTTTTTATTTAAAAGTTTCGTTCGTAGTTTTCTTTATTATTACTTGTAAATTTATCAAGTTTTAAGATGAGTAAAGAATTTAGTGCTTCTTTGCCTGTGAACGATGAAGTGCTTGCCATGTGTGATTTTGGAGACCTTACCGGTAAAGATTTGGATGCAATGCTGAAGGAAGATCAAGTCGATCAGGGAAGGTTTCCATGTCCTGATTGTATGAAGAGCTTTACAACCCGACCTAGTATGCTACGACATCAACGTTCCAGGCACGGCGATAAGCACCTCCAATGCCCAGACTGTTCAAAAACTTTCTCCAGAGCCGATCACCTGAAAAGTCATATGAATGTCCATAAGCGTCGAGCTGCTGCTGCTACTCCACTATCTACTTCCAAGCAATCTCGGCTTGAAAACCTTGCTGCTACATCTACTTCTCGCTTGAATACCTGCCCTATGTAACAGACTGCTGGTCCATCTACCTCTCGCGCTGCTGCCACTTCGGTCTCCGATCCTCTCTCAGCCTTTGACGGGAGGGTGAAAAATATTCCTCTTCCGAATAATGACAACATTAAAGACATGCGGACATTTCTAGAACTCAAGCGAGAAGACTTTGTCCGCATCGTATCCTTCCACCTCGCTGATTACGATTTGAAAGTGAACTGTCGACTCTTATGTCGTTACTAAAAAGTGACTCAAAATGGTATAGTCAGGAGGTCAAGAACCTTAAGACCAAATATGCAGGCATTACATCTTCCGCCGATCTAACTGAAGTCTATGGAGCAAAGGAGGATAAAATTCTGGCAGAAGCTGATGATTTTGAAGGGAAAGAATCCGGATGGGTACTTGAGGAAATCATCAATTTAGAGGTATGGTTAAATAAGTACAATCCACTTTGCGGTTCTTCTTACATTGATTTGAAACCAGTGGCAAAGCAAAAGCACACTATCATCAACGTGCATAACACCGACAACCAATGATTTATGTGGTTAGTACTCTCTGCTCTCCACCCCATATTAGATCTTTGTCCGCATGCTTCGCGATGTCAGAAGTATGAGCCCTATGTCTCTACTCTGGACTTTACAGGAATAGATTTTCCTGTGAAACTTCAGGATGTGCCTAAATTCGAGAGCTGAATGGACTTTCCATCAACGTATACGGATTGACAGAAAATAATAAAGTGTATCCTCTAGTTATCACGAAAGAGGAGAAATCTCAACATATTGACCTCATGTACCTCACCAATGCTTTATCCTCTCATTATGTCTGGATCAAGCACTTGTCTCGGCTGCTCTCCAGACAATACTCAAAGTACAAGGAAAAACATCTTATTTGCCGACGCTGCCTGCAATTCTTCACGACTGAACCAGTGCTCCAGCGACATAAACTCAGTTGCAGCCAGCACGAAGCTGTCCGCGTACAGATGCCCGAGGTAAGTGGCTATCCTTTGAAAATATTAAACATACGCACCCTGTACCATTTGTCATTTACGCTGACTTTGAATGTCTCACAAGACCTCTAGACTCCTGTTCACCTGATGCTAAAGGCTCTTTCACGGAGGCATATCAAAAGCACGAGCCGATCAGCTTCTGCTATTACATTGCTTCGACAATGGGAACATATAACCCAGTAAGCACACACCTCACGGCAAACGTAAGGCCGTAAGCAAGCATTTTCGGAACGTTAGCGGCAAAAGGCAAACACAATGGGGTCCGTTATCGTTTGATTTTGAGGCATTATCGGAAGCGGCGGTATAACTCGTCCCTTATATAGGCCTGGAAAATAAAACTGCTGTTTGGCCGTTTGCACTCAATTGGTTACAGGACCATCATTGTATACCATAAATTAATTGTAAGGTTACAATAAATTGTTTTATTAATAATGAATAAGTGTAGAGTTGCGGAAATGAATTGGTTATTAACTCGAAAAGATGGGAAAAAATTTAAAAAGATAATCGAAGAATAAAATATTAAGCAATTTTTTTCGATTTTATTTTTTTCCCATGTTTTATCATAAAAAGGCGGCAATATAATTCGTCACTTATACTGGCCCGAAAAATAAAAGTGTTATTTGGCCTTTTGCTATTGATTGGTTACAGGACCTTCGTTGTATACCATTGTATACCGTTGTATACCATAAATTTTTACTAGCGTTTTCTTGACTTATCACTAATTTAAGTAAAATTCTCTTTTATAAAAAGCTTAGCTAAAATATATTGATACACTTTTAAAACTCAATAGCCTATCATTTATTACAGGGCCGTAACCAGGAGTAAAATACGGAGGGGGGCTTAAACACCTCCCGAAAAGAAAATAATTGACAAAAAATAATTTCCCTTGTAAAATAGGGATATCTACAAAAATATATTTTTTCAAATAGCTAAATAAATTTCAATAATAAATTTATTTAGCTATTTGAATATAAAATTCAATTATAAACTTATTTAGCTACTTATTGCGCTCTTAAAGGTCCGGGAAATTGGAAGTATAATTCAAATATGGGTGCAAAATGCAGCTCTACTGCACAAGCTTAAGTTAAATAAACCCTCAGGAAACTGATTTGAAAATTGAAATAGTAAATTTTTCCCTATGAGTTTTTAATAAACATTTCTATTATTACTATAAAATAATCTTAAATAGTTATATGAGTATTCCGTTATAAATTTAAGATAAATACAAGATAAGATCATTGCGAATTTGTAATTGTTAAGAAATGCGATATTATGTATCACAATTTTTGACCCATGCCGAAAGAAAATCTTATCTACGGCTTGATATATGTATATTATATTAAAATGTATGAACGAAGACTAAAAGCACAAAATTATTGACGAAAGACCCGAGACTTTTTATCTTGATGTTGAAAATTTCTTAAATTATGTATTTTTCGCAAGTTTCAAGTGAAAAAATTCCAAACAGCATGCTTCTCTGATCTCTGAAGAGATAAGGTGTAGGGTTGCTTTGCTTTTGATTCTCTAGAATCTCGCCAAAAAAAAATGTGTCTGTAAATTGATCGGTGTGGCTTTTGACTAGGGAATGAGGCAAAGTTGTTGTAGGGAGCCCCTTCAACCCCCCCCCTCTGATCGACCTTCAAACCTAAGTTTTCGGATGGCTGAGGAAAAATCTATAACTCATGTATTGCGATTGTATTATAGCATAAAATGTATCAATCAGAAGATACTTTAATACCAAATTAAGCAACTTGATTTTACATTAACCAATTAAAGAGCAGAATAGTTTTTTTTTTAAAAAAAATTAGAATTATTTCATTTTGAAAAGTTTTATTTTAAAACCAATTGTTTTAATATCAAATTAGACAAAAATAAACATTAAAATTTTCTCCCTTTCAATTTTGCTTTATAATTAAATTTATCATATAATTAAGTTTAAGACTTAAATATCACTCTAATTAAAGCGGAAAATAGTACAAGAGTCATAGCATAGTTTAGAAAAAGTTATCATTTTTTTCTTCTCCTAAAACGATTTAGTATTCAAATCAAGAGACACATGAAAAATTACTCCTTCCCCAGTAACTATTGAATAATGAAAGAAACATAACTTGCAGTAGAAATGCAAAATTATATACACACATTTAATTATTTTCAATGCTGATTTGGAAAAAATGTTTCCTATGCATGCATTAAAAAGATTTCTTGCAGCTAATTTTTTGGGGGGTTAACAACTATAAGTATGCGTAAAATGTTTTAAATCTCTGGAGTTAGTGGGAGGAATCAGGTTGAAATCTAAAAAGAACTTTAAGAGTACCGAAATTTTGACTTTTATCCAGTTGAAATATTAGCGTACTTTCCAATTTATAGTTGAAGATACTGAATCTTCCAGAAGAGGCATAATTATTTCGATGAAATAAAATTATTTTGTAATTAGGACTTATTAGTGGAGCTCTTTAAACCATGAACAGATAAAAAAATAAAGCGGTATTTCTTGCTGCCTATAAATGGCAATTCTCATGCTACAGAAAGAAATCATTTTCAGACCTCCCTTTTAATTGGAGGAACTATTTTAAAATTAGTTAGTAAAATTATTATTAGTTTATTAGTAAAATTTGGATAATAATGTTTGATGCTAATATAATAACTTTTTCAGAAACACGCCTTAGTAGATAAATTACACATCATGCA
This sequence comes from Parasteatoda tepidariorum, assembly GCF_043381705.1. Classification (NCBI taxonomy): domain Eukaryota; kingdom Metazoa; phylum Arthropoda; class Arachnida; order Araneae; family Theridiidae; genus Parasteatoda; species Parasteatoda tepidariorum. Next base: position 81,654,060 of record NC_092214.1, read on the forward strand.
CACATTTCACTAATAAAAGGATTTTTAGATTGCGACATGATTTATACCTTAACTGCAGCAAATTAATTGCCTTCAATTCATGAGCCTCCACAGTCCGATTTTTGGAATGATTCTAAATGTGCATAATTTAACTCACAGATAATAGTTTTTCGTCATAGATTATTTTATGGTATCCTTTATTTTTCGAATGGGAAGCTCCGTTACCTGTTCGCTTCGCTCATCAACCCCAGTAGTTGCTTGTCATTAATGATTGTAGATCAAATGAGGGTGCTTATGTTACCATTTTTTTAAAAATAAAAATTACGATTGTATTGCCATTAGTCGTATTTTGAAGTTTACTCAGTTCAGCAAGTAAAAAACAAGGGGAAAAAATCGGTACTCACAGAGATTTATTACACAGTAAAGATGCGTCGTGCTGTGGTAAAACAGTTTTTGTCTGTGCGCATTTTCTTTTTCAGAACCAACTGCAGTGGACATAAACCGTTCTTTCCCTTTATTCTTAAAAGATTTTATGCTCTTAAAATTCTATTAAAAACCATTTTGTTTGTGAAATATATAACTATTATAATTTTCACGTAAGCATATTTTTTATATAAATCGTAACAAAAATTAGATGATAGCTGATTTGAAAATAATTAAATGTACTTGAATAAATAATTAAATTAGGAACAAAATGTGCGAGACCATAGCAATTAAAATAAGAAATAATTTTTCTTGTTAATAATATATAATGATTATCTTATATGATATACCGGATCATATTCGAAACAGTTTTTATCTCTCTTTTTTCTTAATATTATTTAAAACGTCGATATAAATGTTAAAATTTATATTTGGCAACATTTATTAATTTTTTTTCTTCTTTTTTGTAAATTTTTATGTCAAGGGAAGTGTGTATGAGGTTAAAAAAAACGCGTGAAAGATAAATTTTTCTACATTCAAATGGATGAATTTCCAATAGAAAAATTATTATATAGGGGGAAAATCTTTAAGCAGTAATAACTTTCAAACCAATGGGAACTTCGAAAAAAAAAAAGAAAAACTCTGTGTTAAGTTTATAATCAAAGTTGGTCCTTTCAGCATACCCAATTTCAACTTAGTTGCATTCCTGCAGCCTGTAGATTGGCTATATATTTTCTCGCTTATCAAGCTTAGCAGTTACAAATTCTCAAATTAACTATCGAATGATAATTTTTTTATCCCATTGTAATCCCTGTATAGTTTTCTACACACCTTAGTAATTTACAGTTTTTAAGTCTTATAGTAGTTGAGCAGAAATACAAAATGAATAGCAAACGTTAAGTTAAACTTCCAAAACAAGCGGTGTCCCTTTCAATTTTCTGATGTAGAGAAAAATTTTTTTGATAAAAAAGAAACAGCACGTATCAAGTTCGGTGAACACTGCAGCCTTTTTATTTCCAAGTTTATATGAAAGGAAATTTTTAGGATTGGTCAGAGGAATTCCCAGGCTGAATTTTTTTATTTTTCTTTTCATCAGCGAGTGATTTTAATATGTTTACATTAAATTACCTTAAAGTGTTTTTATATTCCTGTATGGTTAGTTTATACATAATTACTGTCCTTAGTCTTAGCATCATATAAATATGAATACTGAAGAAGGAAAATAATTTAGTGACGTCCTAAGAAACATATGCAGATTAGCTCTTAAGCAATAGCTGTAGAACAAATAACAGTGGTGTTGATGAAAATGTGTGCAAGCTTTAATGATGCATTTTTATTGGTGTTTTCATTGACAAGACTGGTAAATCATAGAGTATTTAAAAAACTTGAATGAAAATATTATTTTGAATTATTTATATAAAAACAGATACAAATTTTACCCACTACCTCCTCGTTGCTCAGACTAAATAACGATAAAATTACAATAATTTAAATATTTTTAGGTATGGATGCTCTAAAATTAGTAGTTTGTAGTTGAAACACTTTTGTATGTGGTAAGAACTAAGCATCTAAAATTGTTAAGTTTTTTATGTTTCAATATGAATTAAGCATTATGTATTATTATTCTAATGTAACTTCAACGTAAGAATCATGAAGATTTTAATGATCAATTTTACCCAATGCAATTTTAGAAATTAAAAAAAATTGTAAGTATACTAATGTGACTTTCATGATGTTTAAATATTGATTACTAGAAGAAGTACATACGTTTATTTTAGAATAAGAAGTTGCAGTTTGCTTTGAATAGAGATGAACTGTTGATCAGGTGCAATTGTGGATCCCCTTTCTGTAGGGTAAAAAGAAAAATTTATGATGTCCGGTTATGCGTTTTTCATCCCTCGCTAAGTTGGTGATAGTTCTTGAGAAACTTTAGGCTTTATCAGCACCTTGTTTCTTTTTTGCATGGATCTCCACAAAACATCAATTTCAGTTTTTACTTCTTTCCTTATATTGCTGATCATTTTAATTATTTAACATTTTAATGAAATTACTTTTTTAAATAATTTGTGATTATTTTTCCATTAAATTGCTTTTTTTTCCTAAAAAAATAAATAAATAAATGAACTAATAAAAGTATAACAACACAAAAACTACAAATTCTTATATTTTGCAGTTTAATTATAAAACAGTTTTAACGTAATTAACACAGAAATCTTTTACAGCTCAAAATTCAATTTCAAAAACAAAATGTTCGAACAAAAGTGTTTCGATCGGTGGGGAAAATTACAAAAGCAAATAAAAAAATATGTACATTAATAAACTTTAAATTTAAAAATTAATAATTTTAGAATTACTGTTGTTGTTCATTTACGTCGCACTAGAGCTGCGCAATGGGCTATTGGCAACGGTCTGGGAAACATCCCTGAGGATGATCCGAAGACATGCCATCGCCATTTTGATCCTATGCACCTATGCAGGGGTGATGGCACCCCCCACTTCGATATCCCGACGACCTACAGGCGAAGTCGAGCACTTTACGGTAGCACAGTTTAACGAGGACCAATACCGTACATCCTCGGTCCCTACGCAGACTGATCCAAGTGGTCACCCCCCCCCCCGCACACTGACAGCAGCCAGTGATGCTTGACTTCGGTGATCTGCTGGGAACCGTGTCTTAACGATCAGTCCACTGCGGGACTAGAATTACTATTAAGATCTTATTTGATTAATTAGTAAGGCAACTTTAATTGATTGAGGGCTTCAAAATGGAGAGAGCTTCACTTTAATGCTGTATACATTCCACTTATAGTTTGGTACTGCTAAAATTAGTACTACTCTAGCCTATTATTGTTTGCGGTTAATGAAAGGACATAACGATCGAGGCCACACAGCATCATTTGGGTCGGCTGTTCAACGGCAGTTATAAAATAAATTTAAGAACGATTGTAGAAAAAGGCACCGAGAGTGCAATGAAATAGAAAAATTATTATTTGTTTGAAAATTATTGACTACAAAATTTGGTGTAAAAAATACCATGCGGGCAGCTCTGTAGAACACAAAATTGCAAATACTAAGTTGAAATTTAACACGCTGTAAAGGTTAGTTTTGATTATGAACTCAACACCGGTATTCAAATATGTTCGAAAATTAATTGTAATTTTATTATTGCTTCATATGCATTTTTTTTTTTTTTTTTTNATTTCGTTTTACTACGCAAAAATGATAAGATTTATTGTTTAAAGTTATGATGAGTTGTAGAGAAAATACAGAGAAAATTTAGATTTCGATAGTTAAGTTGAAACTGTTAAAATAAAATAAAAATACTACGTTAGATCGATTTGTTTGCTACAAAAGAAAATTTGATCAAAACTACCAAAATATTGTAAAACTTACCTTATTTTTGGCCTTATGGGAAAAAGCTCAGTAATTTTTATCGAAGAGGTTTGGTAATGTTTTCGATTAATAAATAAAATTAGATTTTATAATATGAGTTGAAATTCGATAAATGTGGTAAAATTTGGTAATTTTAACATGATAGTTTAGAAAATGGTATAAAAAATATCTATTCAGAAAAATTTACTAGAATTTAGTTTTATATTTTTTAATAAATGTGAGGTTAAAAAAGCTGTAATTTTGAAAGCTAGAATATCCGGTAAACTGTTACCATTTAAATAGAAAAATTACCAAATGAATGGTTTAAATAAAGTATATATTTTTGTTTTATTATCAGAGTTATGGTTTTGTTTAGGAGAAATATCATTATCATAGAGTGCGGTAATTAACTTTTTTCTTTGTGAAGTCCGCTGAAAGGTAACTTAGTTAAAATTTGATTTGCTGAAAGGGTGGATTTATGTGTAAGCTTAACAAGAATTTTGTTTTGAAATTCCAATTTGTTCGAAAGCTATTGCAAATTTAATAGTCATTCGCGATGTCTTTCTTCAAGTTTTTTGTTTCAAATATTGACTATTCATCAATTGTTGTAGAAAATTTATTTTTTCCTCAGAAGATCTTTAATTTACAAGCTCGCGCTGAAGTTGTTGTCAATCAAAAGTAGCGAAAGAGTGGCGGATTTGTGTGTTGCTTGATATCACTCTTAATATTTATTTTCACATTTTTAAAAACACATTTTTTCACATTTTTAAATTTTTAAAACTTTGCTTAAAATAAACTTTGTGTCCTATATTGCAATTGTCAGAAAATAAGTATTTTTTAATTTGAAATTTTTTATTCCTTTTGGTGTACTACATTACGTTGAAAAAATTGATCCTTAGTTCAATTGGAGTTTTAGTGATATTTTTTTCGTATATGATTCTAAGATTGTTTTTGTTAAATTTTTGAAGATTATATCTTATAGATTAAGACCACAAAGCAATTACTATAATTATTGTTACTGCCTCTTGATATAGCAAGTGAAAGAAAAAAGAAAAGTGCTGGGGGGAAAAAAAACTGCATATTTCATTTCTCGGTAATTTTTCTTATCAAATAAATATTGAATCCGATATTAATTGATATTGAAATGATTTTCGCACTGAAAATTGTTTTTTAACTTAAGTTTTTTATAAATAAATTGGTAGTTAGTTGGGTAGAGTTTAAACGAGATTCTGGTTGATGTACCAACATTTGCTTTTTTAATATCTAAATTGCAATCGAGCAATGCGCATATTTGCAATATTGTGTGTTTCTTAAATATTTTTTAATTTCTTGAAATAAAACTAACACTAAATAGGTTACTTATTATTAGTACATAAATACAGTATTATTTAGTTGTAAATACTAGAAGAAAATTCATAAAATATCAACCATGAACATAAAATTTTTTTGAAATATTGTAGCCATTTCTGTTGTTAAACTTTATTTTTTAAAGCTCAGAAAACTGTAATAAAAAAAGTAAAGTTACTATTAATTAAGAATAAGTATTTACATAATATAATTAAAAAATTTTAAGAAACTTATTTTATGATCAGATTTTAAGCTAAAATCAAACTTTGATTTGAAAAGCATTAAATACTTATTATTCGCGTGCAAACAGGAATTAAAGAATATTAAATATTTTTAAAGACACAGTTATACAAAAAAAAAACACGTTTAAAAGTAAATAGTATAGTTTGTAAAATTATTAATAAAAACAATTATGAACAGGGAATATTGGGGGGTGATGTAGATTTTAAAGATGCATACTAGTTTCAGGTGGAATAGGTACTTTTTTGAAAGCTATACTATTATATAATTTGAGTAAAATGACTTAATATATGAAAGAATCATATATCATAAGAAGTTTAAAAACCATTTCATCGGAGATATAAAGTGCAAAAGAGTTTTTTCTAAATGGCAAAACACATTATCATTCACTATTAAGACTCTAGATATCATACATGCAATATAATTGTTTTCATATCTTTAAAAGTTCTACAGTTTCAAGACCGGGTGTATAATGGAAGAAATTTTTTAAAAACAAACATAAAAGAAAAACAAATAGTAAGTATAAGAGTTTGTTATGTTATGAAACATAAATAGGGCAAAAATAACATTTATAGAAAAGCAATTTTTCAAAATCATTATTCATTTGAATGTCGACGAAACGAATGCCGAGAAAACAGCCCTGTCGACAAATAGACTTGGCGATAAAATTAGCCTGTCCACGAAACGACCCTGTGGACGAAATGACCCTGTTGACAAATAGAGTTGACGATAATTTTAACATGTCGATAAAATTAGCCTGCCGACGAAACGACACTGTCAATGAAATGACAATTTCGACGAAACGACTCTGTCGACGAAACGACCCTGTCGACGAAATTACTATGTCGACGAAATGACCCTGTCGACGAAATGACCCTGTTGACAAATAGATTTGACGATAATTTTAACTTGTCGATAAAATTAGCCTGCCGACGAAACGACACTGTCAATGAAATGACAATTTCGACGAAACTACTCTGTCGACGAAACGACCCTGTCGACGAAATGACCCTTCAACGAAATGACTATGTCGACGAAATGACCCTGTCGACGAAATGACCCTGTTGACAAATAGATTTGACGATAATTTTAACTTGTCGATAAAATTAGACTGTCCACGAAATGACCATGTAGACGAAATGACTCTGTCGACGAAAACGACCCTGTCGATAAAATTACCCTGTCGACGAAATTACAATGTCGATGAAATGATCCTGTCGACGTAATGACCCTGTTGACAAATAGACTTGACGATAATTTTAACCTGTCGATAAAATTAGCCTATCGACAAACGACACTGTGGACGAAATGACCCTGTCGACGAAATGACTTGTCGACGAGACGAGCCTGTCGATGAAATGACCCTGTCTACGAAATGACCCTGTCGACGAAATGACCATGTCGACGAAATGGTCTGTCGACGAAACGACCCTGTCGTGGAAACGGCCTGTCGACGAAATGACCTAATCGATGAAAAGGTCTGTCGATGAAGTGGTGTCGAAGAAATGGCCTGTCGATGAAGTGATTGTCGATTAAATGAACCAGACCCTATTTATTTTCACATTTTTAAAAACTATAAGCTTAATAAATAACGATAAAAACCGTTCCCTGTTTAAGCTTTAATAAGTTTCGTTAACGTATAAAATTACTTCTCATTATTTTTTCTCATTGAGTTACACAATCTATATTCCTTAAGTAAAATATTTTTTTCAAGTATAGATAATTATTTTTCAAATTTATTAAATCCTCTATTTCATTACTGTTAAAAAAATGTTCTTACATAAAGCTACAATACTTATATGTTTTGAAAATAAAATGTTCTGTGTTTTGTGAAAAATATTGCAGTTTAAGAAAATAAAGAAAAAATCGATGATGAATGATAAGCAATTACGGGGGTTGGTGAGCGGAGTAAGAAAAGGGCAAAGCCTCCTAATTTTTATTTTTGTAGAAATGAAAAGATTTTTAAACCGAAAATGGAAAGGTAGTTTTTAATTATGCATTGAATAAAGTTTCAAATGATAAAATAAAAAATAATAAATGTTCTTACAACTTTTAGTTATGCAAATAATAGCAAAATAAAAACTGTTATTACTTTAAGAACTTTCTATGCATATTTAAAAACTGCGTGCAAACTAATAATGAATTTCTAAAATCAATGTCGTTGCCTTAAGCGTAAATAAAATAAAGTTTCAAAGTTAAAGTAACATTAAACAAGTTTTTCTGTTAAATAATTTAAAATTCGTGAATTTTAACGCCATTGAAAAAATAAACAAGCATATCTAAATATACTTTTGTAATCTAAATATCATCCGTAAGAAAATTAAAAGGACATCATTACTCTCTTATGAAGCAGTTAAATGAAATAAGTATTTAGTTGGAAATCTCTAATTCTTGTATCCAAGACTATGAATTTGTAGCAATTGATATTTAGGCTTTTATATTTTTGTGATCATTAGCTTTCAACCAAAATTATTATTTTGTAATGTAAATGGATAAAACTAAATAACCCATTCTTCCTTCATTAAAAAAAGAAATAAAAAACAAAATTTTCTTTCAACATGGAAAGTAGTTTATAAATACTTTTAGAAGGAAATATGCATTTTTTACGAACTCATAATGTGAAATGCTAATATTATATTATACACAGTCATTTTGCTAATGTGAATAAATTTCTCAATTAAAGACAAATGCTTAATTATTTATATAAAAAAATATTTCACAAAAAGAGAAAAACGTCTTTTTTTTGTACTTTTTATATAAAAAGTGGATGAAAACTAATAAATGGTCTTTTTACTTAAACGTAATTAATAACGGCAGCTTCACTGTTCATTATAAAGAAACGAGATTCTAATTTACTGCTCCGTTAATAAAAACATTTATGTAAGCATTATTTCAAAATATATATGCAGAAAAAAAATTTCTTAAAAAATTACTCGACTTCAATAATTATTTCATCAAGTGAGCTTCCTTATCGATATCTATAGAAAACGGCGCCTTTGGCAAGCCTCCTATCGGCGCCCTTCTTAAAATATT
>NC_092214.1:81662953-81669899 GCF_043381705.1 Parasteatoda tepidariorum
TTGGCTGGTATTTTTTTTCCTTCCCCTACGACTGCCTACTGGGTACTAATTGAGGGGTGGTTATAGCTGTCATCATAAATCACCATAACAGAAGAATTGCAAGTTTATTTAAGAGTTCATAGTATGTTGGCAGTTTAATTGTACTGATAGTAAACGTTTGTGGTGAAGGGAAAAAAATTAATTTTATGTTTTCTCTTGCTAATACTAAGTCAAACATTTTGTTGTTATTTTATTTCTATTTTTCTTTTAATTTAATAAGTTTTTTTGAGATGAAATTAGAAAAATAGAAATAAATAAAATATAATATCTAAAATGACTTTTAAATTTTTTTATTGAAAACTCGCATATTTTAATAAGTTTTAAAATATCTCTATTAATGATATTCTGCTGTTTCATTATAAGTACTCTAAATTAGATATTTTGAAAATATTCTTTAGCTGAATTTTATTTTGCGAACTTACGTAGAAGAGAATTTAACTTAGTTTAGATTTTGACTTATTTTATTTCTTTCTAACTGCCAGGAAATACCTTATTATTTTGTCATTAAAGTTTACCAATTTTAAAATGTTAAAATTTTGCTTTGCAAACATTCTTTTAATCATATTTGTTTTTTTGTTGTTTTTTTTCATATTATTCTAAAAAATGCTAAAACAAAGTCTTATTCTGTTGTTGTTTTTGTCATGTTTTATGCATTTCCCTTGAATTATCGCATCTGAAATTTGTATAGAAATAAAATGTAAAAAATTTTGAACGGAATACAAAAGACAACTATTGAATTTTTAAAAAATAACTTGCACATTCAGAAACTTTTTTGCTAAAAGAAAAATCGTCCAACTACAAAGAAACAAATGAGATTAAATATCTGTTTAAATTAAAGTTATTAAGTTTACATAAAAACCATATACAGTGAAACCTCCGTTAAGCAGACAGTCATGGGACTAAAAAATTTGTCCGTTTATGAGAGTTGTCCGTTTACGGGAGGGTACCCTAATAACGAAATTTAACGCCGTAAATTGTTTTTAGAATATTCTCAAAGATGTAGAAATAATTAAATAATATCTACAAGGATACTGTAAATATCTACAACAGTGGTGCAAGCGCTGCGCCAATTGTGGAAGCCTGCGCCAACCTGCTCCAAATTGAAAGAATTGACTTAAATTGCGCCACGCTGCGCCAAAAAGGATATTTTCCCCTGGATATCGCCAAGTCACAATTTTATGGCAACCAAGCTTATGCCATGTGGGGTGTTGCTACAGTAACGAGCACGTGCATATTTTACTGTGAGCTGAGTGTTCTTGTTCTTTATTATTTAGTTAGTATCATTCCATTCTTTTTGGTTCTAAGCTGATGGAAAAAGAATTAGAAAAATGACTTCAAAAAGTAAGTACCTGTCATTCAATATTTCTTTTAGATTTGTGATAAAAAAAAAATTTATAATTTTTTTTTTTAATGCGATTAATGAACGAATTTTTATCTTTATTAAAAACATACCAGGGTGTGTTGCGTTTTTCAAAAGCGCTTTTTTTCGTTTTTTAAATGTTCTTAAAGGTGCTTTTTTTTCATTAGGTGGTTTTTAAAAAGTACTTAATTTTTCCTTTTCCAAAATAATATATATTTTCTTTACCATATCGATTTCCGCCATTTTTCTCTATTCATGCAACCTACATCCATTTTCTTATCTTTGGCACCTAGCGTATGAAAGCGGATCATATTACATTTTTGATGAATTAATTGTGGGTTTGCCTGTGCATCATACATACTGAGCTGGATTCAGTGGGAAGGATTTTTGAATTCTCATGTGCAACTCTGCTTTGTTTTGCAACATATTCTCAATTTCAGGCTTTTTTTCCCCCACTCTCTGAAATGCAACCGAAACTTCTCTTGACTTTTCGGGGACCAACTAAACATTGCCGAATTTTAATAGCAAAAGAAAATTTTATTTCTCTTGTTAATTTCCTGGTTATTGAGGTGCCATCGTCTTCGTCAATGACAATCTAATGGCCTTCTTGCGCTATTCTATTTATAGATTAGTACCATGATCTTTGAATTTAACTTGGGGACTATTCACTAAGTACATATTTTCTTGTTGATTTTCAGAGCAGGCAAGAATCACAAAGCTTCATGACTTTTATTCATTTAATTTAATAAAGATATGAATTAATAAACTTCTTAAACGTAAAGAACGTACATTTTTATCCAAGGGACCATCCACTAATTGCATATTTTTTTAAACATTTATTTTTTATTATATTTTTTTACTAATATTTTTTTTACTTATTGCATTTTATTATTGTATTATTATTTTCAAAATTTTTAATGCTCTTAATTTGTTTCAGGAAAAAACTTAAAAACATATTGAGGCAATATTTTAAATGCAGCAAAAATTCTAATGTAATTCAGATTTGTCATTCAAAAGTACTTTAATTCATCTCTTAATGATTNGGATAAATCGGTATTACGATGTTGGAGTTAAATCGATATATTGTCTTACATCGGTATAAAGCCCAGTCCTAGTAGTGACAGTATAATAATTTACTTCTGACAAAAATTTTTTAGCTTCAATACTCATTCCATTGTATTTCCATTTAAAAATTATTTAGTTTTTTAAATCAATACATTAACAAAATACTGTAAGTAAAAAAAAATATTGTTTTTAAATATTAGGGGCCATTCACTAATTTACATTTGTAATATAAATATATTAATTAATTGTATTTTAAAATCATAGTGTAGGTTGTGGCGCCAATCATCAACGTTACTTTTGATTTCAAATAATTATGTTTTTCTATGAAAAGAAAGTCTTAAAAAAAGAACAAAATACAAAACATTGTCAACAATTTCAGTAACATAAAATTTAAGTGTTAAGATATGTTTAATAATTTCATTAACTATCCCAGCCACTGAATGCTTTAAGGTATTAAAAGGGATTAATATTTTGCAAACTTGTTTCAAAAGATAATTTTACCTTCCAAGCAGTCTTTATTTATTTATTTTTTTTTCAAATATAGTTGAATTTTGTATTATATTAAGTGCTATGTTGGTAGCTGTTATATTAAGTTAGTTATTTGATAACTTAACATATCTGATTTTTTTTTAAAATTTCAATTTAATCTAAAAAAAATATAATGCAAGTTTTCATTTAAAATCTTAAAACTAAGCTTTAAATGTATTGCATATAGCTTAATATTCATAGTTTCATTAAAAGTTATATAATTTAAGTGATTTGCATAATTCAAATACTTTCATTACATGATGATGGAACAATTATAGCTATATTGGGAAAATTGACTATATTGTACAATATTATAAATCTCCATTGTACAATTATTATAAAAAAATAATGTATTTTTATTAATGTCTAATTTATTTTTTTAGATGGTGGACGATGTAGTAAATTTAATGAAGATGTACCGTATATTCCGGCGTATTACGCGCACTTTTAATACAAAAATTAACATTGGAATTTACGGGTGCGCGGTATACGCCGAATATAAAAAATTATAGATTAAAAAAAATTCAATATAGAATAACACTTTTATTTTAAAGAAATATCATACCTTTACCTATATACTTCATTGATTTTCGTTATTACATAAATAGTTCATTATATTCGTCTTCCGTTATTTCTTCAGGCACGTCATCACAATCTGTTTCGTCTTCATCATCTGCGTTACCCTCATCCATAAATAAACAGTCATCTTCTGATCCGTCCAAATTATTTGAAATGGTGCATTTTTTGAATGATTTTCTAACCATCTCAGGCTTAATTTCATCCCATACTTTTAATATCCATTCGCACACTGTTTCCAAACTGCATACGTCCTCCTTTCGCAAAGGTTTTCTCGCCCTCCAACATCCATGTGTTCCACTGTTTTTTTAAATTGGCTTTAAATGGTTTGTTTAAGCAGACGTCCAATGGCTGAACTAATGGTGTCAATCCGCCCGGAATAACTGCCATATCGGTGTTACATTCCTTCAACAATTTTTTTGTATTATCTGTAAGGTGGGACCTAAACATGTCCCACAATAAAAGGCTTTCTGGTTTTCTATTGATACTAGACGAGATATTGCACATGTACAATCCAAATATTCGTGCGCATTATACGAAGAGTATATCTTAAAATTTAAAAAAAGTTATTAGAAATTACGGGTGCGCGTTATGCGCCGGAATATACGGTATTAAAGGAGTGTGACCTAAATGGAGATCTAATATCAGTTTGGTGTATTAAAGGCTCCAAACCAGATGAGGCTATTTGCACATTTTGTAATATGACAATTTCTTGCAAACATCATGGATCTGCTGCAATCAAACGGCATTCAAAAAATGCTGGTTATATTGATAAGTGTAAAAATCATCGTGATAAGGAGGGAATGCTCATGAAATCAACACAAAGAAGAATTGACTTTTCCAATTCAAGAGGAATAGACTGTATGATGACTCATAATGAAAAAGTGTCTGCTGCTGAAATACAGTTTGTTGTCTCTTTAGCAGTGAAAGGAATTTCATACTCATTTTGTGATGCAGCTACAATGTTATTTCCCAAAATGTTTTGTGATTCTAAGATTGCTGAAGACTTTTCTTGCTCTAGAGCTAAAGCTTCATATCTAATTTCAGATGGACTTGGTCCACATTTTAAGAAAAGTCTTCTGGAAGAAATTAGAGATAGTGGAGCGTTTTTTTCTATCATGGTGGATGAAACACCTTTACCTGAAAAACGAATGCAACAGATGGATATTCTCATTCGTTTTTATAGCAATATAAGAGGGCAAGTTATTGTCCAGCATTTGCAGAGTTTCCATATAGGCCATGGAACAGTTGAAATAATGTTTAAGTGCTTATGTGAGGTTTTTGATGAGTTACCCAAAGATAAGCTTCTGTGTTTTTTTAGTGACGGCCCAAATGTAAGGAAGAGTTTGAAAGCGAAGGTAGAGTCCCAAAATGCGTAGTTACTAGATGTTTCCAGCTGTTCTTTACACAAAGTACATAACAGCTTTTCTAAAGCTTTAACCACTTTTGGTGGTGAAGTAGAAGGTATTATAATTGACCTTTATTATTTTTTCAAACATTCATCAGCTAAAATTTCTGATTTTAGAAAAATGCAAGGCCAACTAAACGTGACCGAAAAGGTTCTTTTCAGACATGTTAGTAGCCGTTGGCTTACATTAGAGACCTCGTTAGAGCGTTTTCTCGAGTTGTTCGATGTTATTTCAAAACTTTTCAAAAAGGATCTAGGTACAACCAGCAGGGATGGTGCTCTCTACTAAAGGGTAAAGCAAGCCCTTAAAGATAAATTGCTTTTGCCAAGAGCTCTATTTTTAAGAAGTATTTCGGCTATATTAAACAGATTTTTAGGTCTTTTCCAAACTGAGACACCATTGATTCACTTGCTATATGATGAAATGGTGTCTCTTGTTAAAGCATTGTTAGGACGGTTTCTAAAGAGTTCTGCTTTTCTTAGTTTGTCTGGTAAGGACTTAAAATCATTAGATGTAGAAAATGCAGGAATTTGGCTAAATTCAAATTTAATAGATGTTGGACTAGATACCACAAAGGCGATGGCATCTTTATCTTCCTCAGTAAAAAAATCTATGTATTTAGGTGCCAGGTCGTTTTATTTGGCATGCACTAAAAAGTTATTGAAAACATTGCCTCTTGAAAATAGGTTACTGTATCATTTGAAAGTGTTGCATCCTGTAATGAGAATGGAGGAGACTTCTATGAGGTCGATAAGATATCTGGCAGCAGTAACCCCATCCATTATAAAACCTGAAGAGGCATCTTTGTTACTAGATGAATGGACAAGGTTACGTGGGGAACCAGAAGGCTCTGACTCAAATGAATATGCATCAATTGATGTGTTTTGGAAAAACTATTTTGCGAAGAAAGATAATTTGGGAAATATAAAATATCCTCTTTTAACAAAGCTTTTTAAAGCTCTTTTGTGCTTACCACATGGGAATGCCGATGTTGAAAGAGGTTTTAGTGTTAACAAAAAACTACTTGACAATAGGGCAAGTTTAAATTTATATAGTGTTAATGGTTTGAGACAAGTTGTGTCACATATCAACAAAATAGGGGGTTTAGATAACTTTAAAGTTGACAAAGAAATGATTAAAGTGGCTCGTGGAGCATTTAAAAATTATTCTGCTCGATTAGAGGTTGAGAAAAAAGAAAGCGAAAAGAATGTGAAAACATTGAAACTGAGGAAAGTAGATTGAAAGCTGCCGAAATTGATTTGCAGAAAAAATTGAAGGCTGCTCAAGATCTCTTAGCCACAGCTGAAAAAAATATTAAAGATGGGTTAAAAAATAAAGATATGTCGATTATAGAAAGTGGCCAGATTCTTTTTTCTGAGGCTAAGTCAAGGATAGCAGAATATTTAACTGCATTGGAAGATACCAAAAATAAACTTAATTTGTTAATGCGGGGACCTTCAAAGAAATGTAAAAAATAAGATTTGTTATTAATGAACAAAATTAAAAATTCTTGTTATTAAATTCTTGTTTTAATTCTTTTTATTAATGTGCTCCAAATCTTTGTTTTGCTGCTCCAAAATTGCATTTTTGTTGCTCTAAAACCATGTTTTGCCACTTGCACCACTGCTACAAGAATATTTATTTAAACAATAAGAAAGATAAAAAAGAATATATAAAGAAGTTTGATTTAAATACATAATTCTGGATGTAGCTACAGATAAATAAATATAATTTTCCTATTAGCATAGATACTCAAGTTAGACATATGATACCAAATAGGAGCGTACTGTCCTCAGTCCGTTTCAATTATTAGGTTCACATCCCCTTACACCTACTTATCATTTGATAGGGAGCATGGTTAATACCTTCTTGGAAAATAAACCTCCCATGATTCACAGAAAAAAAAGTAATGCATACCTGTAAGTCATGAGGACCTATGGAGATGATTATTCACAATTGATCAGCTATC
>NC_092214.1:81674601-81682897 GCF_043381705.1 Parasteatoda tepidariorum
AAAAAAAAATTTCTTATTTCAGAAACAATTTTTTTCTTTTTTTAAATCAGCAGTGGGGACAAGTGAGGGAATGACATATTGGTATATTTTAATTACCTAAAATAAATAAAAAATAAAAATTGATAATTTTATTTTTATTCTTTTGTTAGCTTGCGTTCTGAAGGACACTTTCCCTGAATTTTTTTTCTTCTTAAGCTGTAAAACAAACATGACATATACTGGGGACATGAAAATGACTGTTTTTGTGAGAATGACCCATATATATATGTACATATATATATATATATATATATATGTTTTTTTTAATATTTTTTAAAAAAAATCTAAATATTCTTAAAAATATTTTATTTTAATATTTTTTTCTTCCCTTTCGTTCATCTTTATTATTTTCCATGTTTTCTCTATATTTTTAACTTATTTTATGAGTTCTAAATGCTTGCAGCTTACGCGCAATAAATAAAACTTAATAATTTTCCTATTTATATATATATATATATATGGTTAATGTCAGCTGTAAGTGTATATTTTTAATTTTTTTTTCATTAACCAAGTCATCAAAAATACGATTTTTAACAGGAAGATATGTTTTGAAAACATCCTTCTGCCATTGAGCTAGATATGTCAGTTGTTTCTAAATTCACTATAATATTACTAAGTTTTTCAATCATAGCAGATTCATCATTTGACAGACAGGTTCCAGCAAGTCCAAGCGTGCTAATCTAGGGAAAATTCAAATTTTGAGTTAGCATGCAGTTTTTGCTTGTTTATTATTAAAATTTGCATTTCATTAGTGCATATTAAAGTGCATTTTCATTAGTTTCGTTATTTCAAACAAGACTATTTTTTTCTTCTTTTTTTTAAAATTTAAACTTTTTTTAGTTTAATTGTTACTCATTTTATTAAAGCAAAGACTATCTTATTGAATAGTGTAAATTGGTCACCTTCTAACTTCACCATTCCCTGTAAACTTAAATTATAAGTAAAGCTTACGAACGCTTACATAAAAACGCAATATCTATATTCAGTATCTACGCAATATCATTTATAATTTAGAATTGATAAAAAAAAATCTTCAAAAATTTATTATTATTTGAATTATTTCAAGTTTTGTGAGAAAAAAGCATTTTACATTTTAAAATTTCTTACGTGAAAGTTTTTTTTTTTTAAGTGAATAAAAAAAGAAGTTGCATTCAATTATAATTTTTTTAGGATCCTTCCATGTAAAAAATTATTTTTAATAATTATTTATTATTTTATTTAATAAGGTCAAAAAAATTTTAATTGTGAGGTATACAAATTTTAAACCATTTAAAACAATGTTATTTTAAATGACAAAATGCAAAATTCGAAAAAAATTAGTCGAATAGTTTCTGCGTAATAAAATTTCAAAATGTCGAATTTTAAACTTTTATTTATCAAGAAATTTTCGCTAAGAAATTATTTAATATTTTACCATTTTCTGAATTTTAGCTTACAAAATTTTCGTTGCTTAACAAAAGAAAAGAAAAAATCAAGAATCTAGAGACACACAATTTAAATAAACTTCAATTAGTTTAAATCAGTGGAAATCGTTGATTCATTTTTCATAAGCTTAAAAGTTTGACAAAATAAAAAAAAAGAAGTATTGAGTAAAATGTAAATTGATCTCTTTCCTTACGTTTTAAAAAGCCAGTGAACTAACATTAACGGTCGTTTTTTTTCTTCTTTTTTTTCTTAAATTTATGCGACGTTCACTTCGAACATTTAATAGTGAACTGAAAAGTTTGACGATCCAAAATCAAGTCATAAATAGCTATTGAATTTTCGATATCACCCCACGAATTATTTATCATTTATTCTTATTATTCTATCACTTTGAATCACTTCAGCATAAAAGAAAAGATGACCTTTTAACAGCTTTTATAAATCGCGAAAAAGTACCCGCAAAAAAATTGAACATTCTTAAACTTTCCTGCTGACGTCTCGAAGCAATATCACACAGGAAAAATAATGATTTCTTTATTCTTATGTCTAGGAAGTAATGACAAATGAAGCATAAATGAGAGTCCCAATGGGACCATACCACCTTAATGTCGTCCCACCTAGCTAAAGAAATTTTAAAAGCTAGCAATTTATGGTTGTTTCACATCGCCAGATGCTAATAATGCCCCTTCCGGGGCTATAAGCAAACGGTAAAGCATTCTCCCACTTAGCTTAACACGCAAATCTTTAATAAAAATCCCGTCGAAAAACGATAAAAGAAAACATTGAAAATCGATGACCCTTTTGATCCCTCTTATTTCTTTCGTTAAGGCTGCTGATGCATAATTCCCGACTTGAGATTTATGATCGCTGCTAACCTTGTATCAGGAAATTTAGTCTTATGTAAGCATTAGATTCAATTAAAAATGTACGTGAAATGAAAAAAATGAATTTTCTTTTGGGTTAATTTTCTTAAAATTCCGTATTTAAAGTTTTCAAACATTGCTTTAGAAAAAAGTTTCAGTTACTTAATTATTCTTGACACACGTTTGCTTCTTTATTTGGCAAATTTATGGTTTTATGACTTTTCCTATCTCGAATTTCACTTAAATCAATCTATATTCACAAACTAAAGTACATTAAATGTTGATTTTAATTGAAATTAAATTTTTTAAGGTAGTTGATTTTGCTTTGAAATTGCATCAAACAAACTCAAAGATTAAGTTAACATTACAATGAAAGATATGCCAATCACAAATGTCTAACGTCTTTTGTCGAAACTTAAAATTTACATCGACTAACAATCATCTTTTCCAGGAATTGCATTGCAGAAAGGGTTTTTTTTCCACAAAGACAGTGATAAAATAATTTTTTGCAAACTTCTAGCAAGAAACAAATATTTTAGTTGTAAGCAATACAAATATTGTATGTATCTATTGCTAAAATTATTTTTTAAAATCTAATACAAGGTGAATAAATCAAAAACAGCGAGAATAAAGCACAGACGAGGACACAGAAATGGATATAACTATTATAGTTTGTGCTCTATAGGCAAGAAACAATAAAGAAAATTGGCAAGAAAAATTTTCCCATACTCTTATGCTTATAAAAATTTTTTTTGTCAAACTGAAAATATTTAAATCGCCTAGAATGAACATTTTCATTTGGGGGTGAGACAAAAATTAAAATTTTAATTTTTTAAGTCATAAATATAAAATAAATATCAGTTCTTAAGTTCAAATATATAAATTTTAGAAAGCGAAATAACAGTAAAAAACATTATGCATGAAATTAAACATTTAGATCACCCGGAATCTACATAAATACCTTAACTTGTATAAACAAATAAGAATATTTTCAACTTAATCTTTAGATTAGATTGTTATATGGATTCCAAGATTGATTAAAGATTTGATTCACAATTCATACGATTAAAATGTTACATTTCACGCATGTTTTTTTCACTTTTATTTTAGATTCTAAAAATCTTTTCTTAGAATTCGAAAACTAAAATTTATGCTATATTTATACATATGTATGTTATGTTATTTTATTTTTGACACAAAAAAATAAACTTTAAAATCGTTCGGAGAGACATAAATATTTTTCAACTTAGATTAAAAAAAATGTTTTCCTTAATATGCGATCACAGTGACAACTTTTTATCACCTTCAAAATTTAAATTCAATTACCAAAAACTTTTTCTTGATACACCCTAAAGCGTATAGACGTAGTTTTCGCTGCCCGTAGGTTTTTTTTAATTAGGTTGACAAGTTTTAAGTAGTCTAAAAAAATGTAATTTACTTTATGTCATTTTTTGAAATTTTTTTTTTTAAAAAAAACTAAATTTACGTAGTTTAAAAAACTAAAATCGAATGAAATTTGAATGATTTTTTTCTAATTAATGAGTACAGCATGTCATGGATAATTTAAACATTGTATTGAATAAGCACTAATTATTTAAATGTTTGATTTGTAGCATGGTAAAATTAAAATTAAAATATTTATAATAAGATAAAAAAATGTATTAAGTTAATACAATTGGTTAAAAAATTCATTACAAAATCCATCTTTTTTACAGGCTTCTGCTGTGTTAAAGTTGCGTTTACGACATACCCACATGTAATCAATAAAGGCTTAAAAAATTAAAGAAGTTGAATTAAACAAGAAAAATTTTATTTTTTTAAAAATTAATTTCTACTACTTAACGTAAACGTATAAATGGGTTTAACTTCTCGTTTAAACTAATAACAAATGGAATCTTACTCAACATATATTTTCTCTTTTTTTAACAAAATATAAGCAATGTGGATTTTAGAGTCAGATCAAACTTTTTATTCCAGTAATTAATGAAACATGAGTTACTTCTCTACGGGAAAATTTCATTAGAAAAAATGGGAAAAATTCCACTTCTACGTTGCTTTTCTTTTTTAAAAAATCTGTTTTGCTTTATCATTAACGATTTGGTTTTTCTCTATAATAGGCGTCTGTTTAGAGCGATTTTTTCCTTCTTCTTTTTTGAAGCAAATAAAACATTGATAATTTCCACCTCAATATTTTGGGATCATTCATTTCGTAACTTGAGCTAATTTAATTAATTAAATAAAGTTGAAGACTAATAATTAGAGCTTGATAGTTTTGTTTAAGAGAAACATAAAGTGCTAAAAATAAATTAATCTTCAAATTCTCGATTACTTTAAAAGCTATTGAAACATTTAATATTACATACAAAAGTGATAGCTTACTATTACTAAAGCTACTGTTTCTTCTAAAAATTAAAAAATATTGTTCAAATATTTTATACAATTTACTAAATATTTACGCTAAATTGACTTTCCTCAAAGAAACCGATGCATATGATTTATTGGGAAAAAATGTCTGAGAGAAGAAACAAAGGATCTGCTTTAAAATAAACAAACTCAAATCTTTATATCATTTTAACTTATCAAATTGTCCGAAGTAATCTAAAATATTTTTGTTTAAAAAATGTTGTGAGCAAAATCTTACAGTTAGCACAAACATCTTACCGATGGTTTACTTTATAAACATTTAACTTATAAACATCTAAATATTTATAAAAAAATTTCTAATTTTTTAAAAACATTTTGGCGATTAAATTTCTAAGCTTCAAGAACAATATAAAAAATACAGCAATAGTATTGGTATTTTTATTATTTATGATATACAGAGGAGAAAAAGGTATTTTCAAAATCTCAAAAAGGTTAAAAGTAGAATACAAAAGGAAAAAGTAAGCTCCCTAAAAATTTTTTAAATTTTAGAAAACGATAATAACTTTAGAGGTAAATATTTGAACTAGGTAAAAAAATGCATTTTTTAATAATATGAGTACTTTTATATTTTTTTAAAATTGCAAAAAGTACATGAAGATTTCGTCCATATTTTCCAAGATATTTATAATTCTTAAAGGAAAGTGATAAAAACATTTCTAATCACTGTTTCTTATTTATGTAATCTATGTAGGTAAGTAAAAATAAAAACAATATTTGAATAAAAAATAAAAAGCTTATTTTTATTTGAGTTCTAAAATTCAGCTTTAAAAACATTTTTCTTTAATTATATGACAAAAGAACTACATTTCTGCTAATATTAAAACTTCTTATAGAAAACAAATCTTTTCTTAAAATCTACAATAATATCTGTCAAAGAACCTTATCGTTAAGCTTCTTTATTATATCAAAGCCGTAATTAAATAAAAGTGATTGATTAATATAACTTAATTTCTTTCATTGCATGGCAAATTTTTTAATGTAAAATGTTTTATTATCAAAGATTTTGGAATTAACAGCATTTGCTTTAACATACAAAGCAAAACAGCGAAAATTAATTTGATGAAATAGTGCGATTAATTTTACACGAATATAATACCACAAAAGTGCTGGATATTCGGATGATACTTTTTGTACTGTCACAACTTATGTTAATAAAATTTTATTAATGTTTGTTTTTGATATTTAAAACATTTCTTTTGTTGAAACTAAATTTTTAAAATTTATCTATGTTGAACTTAGGTTTTTATATCACTATGGCGGAGGTAATAAATAAGAAGGTAGAAATAATAAATAATAATAATAAATAAGGCAGAAAATAAATATGTTATGCCAATTGTGGCATCACAATCACTATTGATGAACATTCTTTTTAACATTGATAAACAACCTATTTAATGCTGATGAATATCATTTTTTTAATATTAAGATATTGTGACAAACATTTCAAGAGATTTTGTGGCAATAAAATTTTTCTTCACATGCTTTTAATTTTAAATTAAGTTAGAAGACAATGAAGTCTTAAAGTGAAGTGTTGCAACTTTTGAATGGAACAGAGTTTACTGGGACTTTTTAAGAGCTTTGTGAAAGCCTTTGCGTTACACGATGAGAAAAATTTCACTCACAATAAAGGAGTTTAACCTCTGATTTGTTTAATAATTGGATTATTTATATTTCAATAATAGAGTTAGTGGTGACCTAGTGCAGCATATGAATCAACCAGCCTAAGCCCAGATTTGAACCATGATTGCTAGTGATAAAAGTAATTACTATCTCTATCTTGAAGTAACTGTTTCATGATTTTATTTTAAAGCGTATTAAGAAGTTAGTATCTAATGATCGGATTCCTATGGGAATGTAACAATACATGTAATAACACATAAGAAACGAGTTTTTCTACAGGAAAGACAGCAGATCGTTGTTTCTTTACAGGAACGAAAGCAGATTGTTGTCTCTCTACAGGAAAGACAGCATATTGTTGTTTCTCTACAGAAAAGAAAGCAGATCTCTCTACAGGAAAGACAGTAGATCGTTGTTTCTCTACAGGAAAGACAGCAGATCGTTATTTCTCTACAGGAAAGAAAGATCGTTGTTTCTCTACAAGAAAGACAGCAGATTGTTGTTTCTCTGCAGGAAAGAAAGCAGATCGCTTAAAAAATTTACAATTCTTAAAACTGTCAAATAGTTAAAAAATCAAAAAATTGAAGAAAATATTTTGTACTTAATTAAGGAATGCCAGTCATACAATACAGAAACCTTGATTTCTTCCAAAAGCTTAGTTTCTTGATTTGTACTCACAAAATAATGCTACACAGTAAGCAAAATATATAAGAATAAAAGAAGCACTTTATACCAGAATAACTTTTGACCTAATGATTGGACTTTTCCATACTATGGTGTTTTCATAGTTTCAGAGACCCAATTAAAATATGTTAATTGATTAATTAAGAATTAGGAAATTAGACACAAAACTCACTTTTTCTCATGAATTTAGATTTCTTTTGGGTCGGATTCTCAAACTAGTAAAAGTGGTCCTAATGGTTAAGACTTTTGTTGTGAAAGTTTGTATTCTTTCATTTATGACCTAAAAACTTATTTATAATAATAATTTCAAATAAAAAAATTGAATTTTTTTCAGCAGCTGCTTCATTAAATAGTTCTGGCTTGATTTTCAGAATTAAATTTTCACTTTTGCATAAAATATGATAAATTATACATAAATTCTTGGATTAAAAATTGCTTTGTTGCAATATTTGTATTGTTGCAAAATTTAGAAGCTAACTTTTTGAATGCAAAATGTTAATGTAAAATTTCCTTTTAATCAAACATCAGAGGATAACAATTTTAGTGTCGCAGCCATTGTAGCACATTGATTTTTATGCAAATGCGAAGTAAAATAATTTTTGATTAATTAGTTTAAGATAAATAATATAAAAATAATTAAACTTTAAGTACTTGGAAACTTGTGCATTAAATGTACTATGTCTTAAATCTAAAATAATTCAAATCAAGAGAAATGTTAGTGAATTTTAGAGCACATTCTGAAACTTCGTAAGGAGAGTGCATTAATGTGATTATGCGAGCTCATTTAAATATTAATTTTCGGCATTTCCTTTCAATTATCCACTGCTTGGGAAATGTAATGAAATGAAAGGGGTCTAGAGCAAACGTGTTAAATGTTTAGAAAATATTCTGAGTAAAATTTAAATATTCTGCGTTAGATTAAATCCACCTATTGCCCAATTAGTTAAGGATTCAATAATACATTTTCCCAGATACATAATTTTGCTTATTTTGTTATATGGGTGATTCTCACGAAACATGACAATTCGGACCAAAACATTTCTTCAAATTTAAAGTCTTCAAAATAGTCTAAATTCTTTTTTTGTATACTTCTTTAGCTACACTTATTAATATCTTATAGACAGCAGTGTAGTTTATTGACATTTGCTCGAGAAAAAAAGAAAAAAAAATAGAAATTCACCAAATCTTGAATGCCAGGAAAATGACATATTACCTTAGAAGTTTATAAAACGGTCATAACATAA
>NC_092214.1:81683073-81737953 GCF_043381705.1 Parasteatoda tepidariorum
TTACTTTAATTTAATATTTTGGCCGAAGACGTTTATATTCTGCAGAAAACAACAGTATTTCTTAAAATAACTCAGATAAATCTATGTAGTTTTTGTTATTAATGATTTCAAGAAGCCAGGAAAATGACAGCATAAAAACCTACTCAACTTGAAAAAATTTTTGAAATAGATTTTGAGCCAGAAAATGGGTTCTTTATTCATGCAACAAGACATGTTCAGATAGGAGGGTATCTAATCAATCTATTAACATAAGATATTGATTCCTGGCGCTATCTATTTTGGTTATAAATCACTAAATAATAGTAGCCAGGAAAATGTCAGATTTTAATGGGACAAACAAATTATTGATAGAAAAAATTATTTTAAACGAAGTTTTAGTAAACAATACCCTCTGCGTATATTCTAGAAATGCTTACATAGGATAAGATAAAATTAGATTTTGAAAAATGTATGGGAAGTTTTGAAGCTAGTTATTATTGGAAATATTGTTTGGGACATGCCAGGAAAATGACATTTTGATATTCAGTTAAATTTTTTAAGTATACAAAACAGTCAATGCTAGTGCGAAGTCATTTTAAAATGCTAACAGCAATGATATTTATTTATTTTCTTTAAGAAAAAGTTTTTTTAGTATTATAGTATTAGATCTTGGAGCAAGGGACAGTGAATTGTCATGTTTCATGAGAATCACCCATATATATATGCATATATCTATACAGTCCCAGGCCAAATTATTAAACGCACTATAAAATTAATTATTAGGTGATACTACACAGCTTTATTGTTTTTACTCGACTGTAACCGGTTTACACTTGTTTACGTTCGTGTTATCAACTGGTTAACAATGTAATGCAATAAGTTAAAAATAAATACAAATAGGAAGTATATAAAATATCTCCTGAATAAAACCCTATTACATGCATGTTCAAATATAAAAGTATTGCATATAAACCGTGCAACACACGTAATTATTATAAAACTACAGAGTGTATAATAATTTGGTCTAATTATTTTTATATACTAATATAATACCAGATATAACAAAAATTAAAATTTATACAATATATTGTCGAATTTTTTCAATCGTCGAATTTAGTATATATCGTCGAATTTAACCAATTGCAGCACGAACAAGTATAAACCGTAAACAAGTACAAACCGGTTTCAGTGTCGAAAAAAACAATAAAGCTGTATAGAATCACCTGATAATTAAGATTTGACGTAGAATCTTACAGTGCGTATAATAAATTGGCCAAGGACTGTATATACGTGCGTGTCTGTTCTAGTAAGAGCTTAAAATCCAAAATAGACAGTAAACGTGAAACATTTTTGAATCTTGAAATTAAATAATATCAGAATATAGATTTTGAGTTTATTAATAAATACACAAGAAATTTAATCACTTAAAAATTTGTTTTATATATTTGTTTGAAAAAAAATTGCTTTTCGGATTCACCTTGAGGCTTAACCGACATTCTCCTTCATGGGAGGTATTTTCAGCATTTGTGTCATTAAACTTTGAACTAAACCCAAATCAATTCACTGTTTAACCAGCAGAATGTTGATTGATTATTTTAATAAAACGTTCATTTAAATGTAAATTGCACAATTACAGAAAAATTTCAGAGCTGCGAAAATTCATTTACATATCTTCCTTAATTAGTAAAAATTACATGAAGTCAGTTTAATGTTACTTTATTTGAAACTAGGTCCCTTTAAATGCTCAGACATTAACTCGAAACTAATACCGATTTACACTAATTCTCTAGATTACATCCTTAAACACAGACTTGAATGCTTCTCACATTAATTTTAGCTGCATTTTTAATTTTTGAAAAATTCTGAAGCGCCATGTTGCTTAATGAATGTGCAGCAAACGCACATTCAGTTAATTGCATCAAATGTCCTTTTAGATGTAAATAACACCATTTCATGACTGCAGAAATATTTTAGAGCAAACAATCCATTTCACGCTTCCTATTAATCTTTATTCCCCCCAAAGTGGTCTAATGAAGTAATCTAAGATGTTTGGGGAAGTTCTTTCAAACTGCTATTAATCATGATACTCAAAGTGTCAAACCTATTCCAGAGTTTTCTTGATTATTCAGTTCAGAACTCCACAAACCAATGACATTTCGAATTCCCATTTACCTGAAAAATTAATCCAATGAAATAAATCTTAATCATAATTTAATAATTATTTCGATAAGATAATTAATACAAGGTTCTGCAGTTTAAAAATTATCAGTGATTCGCCAATTTAATGAGATTTTCATTCGTGAGATTTATTTGATTTATGTTTAATTTAATGCCTTTGCATCGCCATTTTGTCTCCAACGATTCCTCAAATTATTGCGACATTTTGTTCGAAGAATGAAAAGCTTTTTCATTGATCGAAATCTATTTTTCAAACTTATAAAATAAACTTTTCAAAATATTTACAGAGCTGTCGCAGCATATTTGTTCATTTTGATACAAATTTACGTAAAAAATTCGCTCGGAACAACTTTTTGTAAGCATTTTAAGAAAATAATAGAATGAGACTATTGATCATGACTTTTAAAAAAATTTAGGAATTAGATAAAACAGAAAAGTTTAAAAATTAGATGAAAAAATAAAGATTAAATTCAGAACCTTGAATTATTTTCAATCTCGTATGTTTACAATATTTATTTATTAATTTAATTTTTTTGTGATCTCTTCTTAATAACAAGTTTTGTAAAATCTCAATAATCACTTGAAATTTATTATATATTTATTGAAACTTAGATGCTTCTTTTCTTTCAATTTCCTCAAACAATGTTTACTAATATTTGAAATTTAACATTATAATGATATTAATTACACAACTGGATGTTCCATTTAAAAATAAAACTTATAATCTGCATAATAAAGGAAGAATTAAATGAAAGTTTTTAAAATTTTATAAATACAAAGTTTGTTTTAAGATTATAAAATGTTCTTGATTTTTTTGAAATTTCAATTATTGTTATTATTACTTTTAATTAATTAATTTATTTTTTATATAAGAATAAGTTCTTTTAGAGTTTCTCGAATTAGATATCTTAAATTAAATGCAATATTTTATCGTCGTAAATTTACATCAGTAGAAAAACAATATGACGTTAGAAAGAAAATTTAAAGAAAAAATCCTATAATAAAAAATAAAAAAAGAGACTTTGAAAAATTCTACGTAAAAATAAATTTGTGCGTTTGCTTTAGTTGGAAAAATACATAAAATTTTTCGCCTATCATTATAACTACTCAAGACAATTAAGTTCTTAGAGCTTTTTTGATTTTTACATTTCCAAACCTTTAAACTTTTTCAAAAACATTGAAAAATTTTAATTTTGCATTTAAAAAAAAACAACTTTTGTGATATTGCATAATCTTAAATAAGATATCTAATGAGGATATTATTCACAAATTTCCTCACTTAAACTTCTATTTTTTATGCATCTATGGATTAGTCATGTTCGCACTAACTTACTGTATAACCTTAAAAAAAAAAAACAATATAAATTTTTTTCAAAACTTAAAACTTTGAGAAGTTCTATCTAAACTTTAAACTGCGTATGTGTGCATACACATACAATTAATATCCAGTCAATTTACTTGAAATATCACGTGGCTATTGCATATCATGTTTCGCTTTCATTTTTTTCTTTTTATTTAATCACTTTTTTAAAAAAAAAAATCATCGCATATATTTTATAATTAATGAATTAAATATTGAAAGCAAGTTGTCTTTTTAAACCTCTTATTTAAGCTAAAGATTTTTAGTTTCAACAGGTGCAAGTTTTTTAGGAAACATTTTCCCAAAGAAAACCATTCATTTTTTCCCCTCCTTTCTTAAAATAGAATTAGTCGAAAATTTAAAAAATTGTACTTCACTTTCTAACTACGAATATAATCAATATAATCGAATATCAGCATTGTTTCTCTCTATAGACGTTTTAGTAAGTGCGAAAGTCGTTAAGATAATGTTAAATTTGCGATAAAAAAGATAGAATAAATCGTAAGCAAGCGAAATTAAGAAGACTGGCAGGGTACAAAATCGTTTTAGATAACATCCTGAAATGGTGTATTTTATCACTGCCAGAAATGTATTTAAATTATAAAATTAATCACAGTCAGAAATGAATAACCTTTATAAAATTGAAAAGATATACAATATTTAGACACATTTTAATTTGTTAAGGATTTTACATTACTAACTAGAAAATAACACACATAGATATAAATCCCAAGTTAGAAAAACTTTTTTACCTTATGTTTTATTTCTAATGATAGCATCGCGAAACATTTTGAATAATTGCAAAATTGCTTTTTAACAGTTAGGAGTACATAAATTTTTTTACTTGGAAATCTATATAAATTTTTAAATGAATGTATTTTAAGTCTTAGACGATTTTAAGGCTAAGAATCTGATAGCTAATTAAAACAATCATTGTAGACATGTTGAATAATATTAAAAATGCATCAAATTAAATATTTAAAAAAAACATGTGTAAAAATAGCTATAAATTTCACCATTAAATTTCAATTAACTTTAAAATTTTTATAAAAGTGAGTTTCTTATTCTAAAGACTCCCATTCATTATTCTAAAAAAATGAAATTCCCCTTGTAGTTTAATCAACGCAACTTAAAAGAGTATGGAATAGCAGAAAAGAAATGCTTCTAATACTAAGCACAATGGGAGTTCTAATACCATTTACATTGAAGATAAAAAAGAAAGAAAAACAGAGTCAGAAATCTTTTATTCATCATACAAATTAATTGAAGATATCTTTCTTAAATGACGTCAGAGATGCCTGATAAATAACAAAGATTAATTTTTTGTGCATTCGTTTCAGTCATCAAACACGTTCATTTCTAAACTAGGCATCCGAGTTTTTACTTAGTTACTGATTGGAAAAGAAACTGAGTTGAAGAAGGGTTGTGAAATCAGTTTTTTCTTATTTGATTGACTAGAACACGAAAAAAAAAATTTTTTTTCCTTCGAAATTTCTCGTAATTAAGAAAAGTGCTATTTTTAAACAGAACGAATAAATACAACTTTGATTAGTTGGGCCAAGATTTGAACATGACTGAGAATAATTTTGCTACTCTCTACTGTTTCATAGGATTTCATAAAAATCTCAATTTCAAAAAACTGTAATGTCATTCGAAATTTATGCACATTATTGATTAAAACTAACTCTTATAATAGTAATCGCTCTCCCCAAGTAGGTGAAAGATCAAATTTCCGAAAGATTTAATTATTTCTTATACGGGCGCTTCAGATTTTCGCTGAGAAATTTCGACACCGAGAAAATTTTTTTCCAAAAAGTACCAGGAAAAGTTCTTAAAATTAATATCGTGGAAATGAAAGCATTTTTGAGAGAATTAGTTTGAACGTGAATAGTGGATTAAGATTTTTTTTAATTATTATTATTACTCTACTTGTTCCATAGAAAAGAACTTTCATACTCGTAGACGAGATAACTTCTCCTATTTTCAACAGCTAGACATGAATATTTAAATTTTCAGTTAGTAGCCAGTGACCGATAGACTGGCATAACTTACTTAGTAGCCACTTTTTCATCAAACCTCATACGTCTGTGACCAATACCTATAGGTCCTATTCATTTAACAACCACTTTTTGCTTAGATTAAATTTCATTATTATTTTTCACCAAAAAAATCATATTAGAAATAATTTACGGATATAAAAAGTTAATTTAACGATAAAAATAATATATATATGTGACAAAATTCAGTTAAACATACTGAAACCGTGCAAGAGAATGTGATGAGCCATTTTCTTCTTATTATTTAAAAAAAAAAAAAAAAAAACGTTGGGAAAAAGTGACTTGTTGTTTAGTTAATTTAATTCGCCTCTTTCTTTGTTGTCTCGCCAGGCGGCGAGTAGTTATTTCCAGGTCTATTTAATAGTCTATATAATACTAATATAGTTAATGTTAAACGAAGGAATTTACTGTATTTATGTTATAGTTAGTTGATTGATAAATTTAAATATTTATAGAAATCGGAGGTGCGGAGTAAGAGTGAATAACATTCTATGAAATATATATCGTAGAGCAAGTGGATAGAATAATTATTCTAAGACATTGAAAAAATTTGGCCTCATTCAAAACTCGGCTTCGGAGATAAGGACCCAAAATCAGCGATGGCTGGTCAATTCATGTTATGCTCCCATCTCACACCTATTAGTGTTGGTGTAAAATATCTCCAGTGACAGACGAATCACAGGTTAGAATCTTCTAATAGTCGAGTGAACCAAGAAAGATTTTCCTCTCTGCGTAATTTAAATATAGATTAGTTTCACTCAAAAAAGTCCTTCTCGAAACGGAGTTTGTTCCAAGAATTTCTTTATATTCTGAGTTGGTATTAGAATTATAAGACTACGGAGGTGAAGATGTCATTGAAGATGAACTTCAATTCCGATATGGGCCAGCTCTTCAACACCGTTGATAAATTCAAATTTATGAACGGTGCGATTTTCGGAAAATTTAAACCGATGAATAGTTTAAAAAGGATATAAAAATCCTACGTTATCAATTAAAACTGTTTCGACTATGGTAAAATTCAATAATCAAAAGGATATTAAAGTTTTTTTCTTTTTTTAATTTGAATGTAATCGATTAAATGAATGTTTTCAATAGAAATGTAAACAATAACAATCTCGAGCTCGGGACCTACTCTAGTTCTGGTTAAAAAGTTTGCAGCTGCTTACTACATCTTATTCTGATAGGCGATGTTTTCAAACGGATAATTTTGTTTTCAATAAAAGAAATAAACTAGATAATTTCTGAGCTCAAATCTGCCGTATTTCATAAGATATTAATGTTATTATGTAATTCTGGGGAGTTTGGAGTGAAAATTTGTTTTAGTTATTTTGTTATTTATTATTAAAAAAGGTGACATGGTTGCTAGATTTTGAATAACTCGCTTTTTTGGCAGTCTTGATTTGGCCTCTTTCCATTTGTTTATTACTGTTTGTTCGTGTTGCAAGCTGTGCACCATCTTACGTTAGTGTTAAAACTTTTAGTATTGTAAACAGTATTGTTAGCATTGTAAACATAAGTAATCAAATGCATTGTTTGCAAGAATCTCAAAACACAATGATGCCAAATGGCTTTAAAATACAACTGAAACAGTAACCCGGAAATTTAGGCAGCCCCGAGCTCCCTAGTGTAGAAAACACCATCCATAGTTTCCGAGAAAATTCCAAAAAACTGCCTCGTGAAACTTTTGTAGCTGCTTAACATTCTGTCAATATTTTTCACTGAAAACTATTAAAGTCGGTTTAAGATGAGCACATCTCCACAGTTTCTGTTTGACGTATTAGGTGACAACCCAATAGTTAAAAAAAGTGAAGATAAGTTGCATATGTGTGTAATTGGTTGGTTGGTGTCGTATCCTCTATTGAGGTGTGCTTGAATAGTTTTTTTTATTTCTATGGCATTAAAAGAATACAAATCCTCTTCTGTGGGATAGTTTAAGAGGTGAAGGCCTGCAGCGACTGCATGGCAGTTAAAAACATGATATGGTGTCAGCTCCACATTAAGACAGTTGCCACAGTTTTGATATTTTCTAGTCTTATCTGTAGAAATTTTCATGTTTTTATGATGTTTTGTTCTTAGTCTGATGAGAGTAGTGGCTGTCTTCCACTCTTCCTATCGATGTCAAGATTAGTTATTTGATCGTGGGCTTTGATTTTTAAAGGGGTGAATAGTCTTGACTTTGCAAAAGCATTTGCATCTGCCAACGTGGTTGGGATTGAATTTTGATTTAGATCTCTGGCATTTTTAGCCAAGGAATCAGCTATTTCATTGAATTCTAGGCTCACATGGACGGGAATCCACTGCAAGAAGCAATTTTTCCGGAGACGCTGAAGTTGTCCAAGTTGTTCTATGATATTCAGGACAAGGCTTGAGGTACCTTTGCTGAGGGCCTGTAAGGCAGACCTGCAGTCGCTGAAGATGGTGATACCACTAAGCTGCTCCGAAGGTTCAAGATTGATGTACGTTTCGATAGCTGTAGAAATGGCTATCAATTCTGTCGTAAAATTAGATGCGATTTATGTGTGTAATTAAATTTAAGAATTCGTGAGAAAAAACAACAAATCGTTGCAAGCAACACAAAATTGGGAGAGAAACTAAAGCTCCATTCATTTTATTAAATTCTAATTAGATAATGCATAGGACGATTGCATAGTTCGAAGTGTTGCATGGGGTATAAGACAGGTGGGGAGCTGGAATTAATCTAATTATTTTTCGTTCACTGTGCCGCATTTTCGCTAACAATCCATATTTTATCTTAGTGACTTAAAGTATTTTAACAGTACGATATATCACTTACAGGGAAAGATAAGGCGCTATTATTGATTGGCAAGAAATGCCCACATTTCTCTAAAATGTTGGGTCTCTAGATATACAGGGTGATTCTAAAAAGATGGGAAAAATTTTAGGAAGTGATAGTACACACCCAGACAAACAATTTTTTACCAAAGAATGCATGGTCGAAAACAAAACGCAAAGGTGCTGGCGCATTTGGAAAGTTTTTTCATGCAAACGAGACAGCTCCATTCCTATTGCGAGTTACTGCGCTACGTTATTTGTCGCCAAGCTTTCGGTCGCTTCAGGGAAAGTTCGCCTATCTTTTCTTCGCCGTTGTACCAGCATAGCCGCTGCCGGCCACTGTTTTGAACACTTATTGTAATCACATGCCATTAAATTTGCTTTTATAACTCAACTTCATCGTTCTTTGCCTCATATAAGAACATAAACTTTGACGCCCTCTAGCGGTTTTGGGTTTTGTTTTCGACCATGCATTCTTTGATAAAAATTGTTTGTCTGGGTGTGTACTATCACTTCCTAAAATTTTTCCCATCTTTTTAGAATCACCCTGTATAAGGATGCGAAATATTCGAGAATTTACAAGAAGTTCGGTGACTTTACCACAACAAAAATGGTACGTGATGGGCTATTTTGTTTTTAATATGATGAATCAAGAACTTTTGATACAGAATCACATAAGTTCATCTAGAAGGCTGAAATACATTCTAATTTGTTGAACAATGTAGTCTATTTGCTAATAACTATTTTAACAGCTGATTAATTGAAATAGAATTTTAGTTATTCTCTACCAATTTAGGGACATTAAATTGTTTTAATAATTGAGTAAAATACCTGCAATGGTTTCATTAGTTACAGAAAGTAAAAATTTTATTAATTTGAAGTATTAAAGGTAGAAAATAAATTATTAAATTATATTTTTTAAAGTAATAGTAATGCTTGCAAGGTGAACAAAAATATCAAGGTGCTGCAGAGAACAGTAAATTATTGAAGTAATAATCTATTTACTAATAAATTTTTCTTTAACCACCAATAAATTACAATAAACATTGGCTACAACTTGAAAATAAAACCAAGCATAAAACGAATTATTATACTTTTTATTTAACTGTACACAAATACATTAAAAAAATTATCTTGTTTAAATTTATACACCCTTAAATAACATATATTACATGAAAATATCACAAACATAAAACACTTTATGCAGAAATTTTATTCTTTACATAAAGCAAAAACAATAACAGGTTAGGTTTCTTTTATACAAATGTAACCCAAATGTCTTAAGAAAATTTTTTTATTTCACCAAAATAACAGAAAAAAAAGTAAAGCAAAGATGAAAATCTATGGATTTTAAATCCAAATAAACGAATAATATTTGATAACCCAAGAACATGAAACATGAATGCTATTTTTAAATTTAAAAAATAAATGAAAAATAATTAATAAAAATTCATTTCATTTAAGAACAACTTTCAACAAGGCTACACAAACAAAAAATACTTAGAACACAGTGTCATATTTTAAAAGGTATTAACTTCTAACAAACTTTATTTATTTTAATAAAACACACTGATTGGTTCTTAGTTAGATTTCATCTATTTAAAAAAAAAAAAGAATTTTTTTTTTTATTTTCATCTTTTTTTTTACAATCAATAACTTCAAAACACTTTTGTCTCTAAATTTCACTTAAGAAACTTTGAATATAAAAATTATGTACAATCTAACATATTTAAAGACAAGTTATGTATGCACGTTTAATAAGGCACAAGTGTGCTTACAGCTTCTTTCTTTTTTCTTTCATTAAGAAAAAAAAAGTATTTCTAACTTTTCACTGATAAATTAATTATTTCTATAATTGGTCTGGATACAGATGTCAGTTAATTTTTTTTTAAACAAGAGGGTTCTATTAAAAGGCAGAGAAAAGAACAGTCAATGATTGATTTTTATGAGTTTCAAAATTACAAATTCATTTGTTTTTACTCCTAAACAGCAAAGAAATAGAATTAAAGCATTCCCTTTTTTAACTTTTCATTCTCAGTTTCTTTTCATTTATGAGCTAATGATCCCTTTTTGAAAATTTAAGTTTTCATAAAGTGAATATTAAAATACGTTTCATTTTATACTCTTATCCTCAGTTCTCTTAATTTTTAAAATTTTTTTTTAAAATATGTTTCTGCACAAACAACTTCACACTGATTTTAATATGTTGGATTCCTTATATTTATTGCACTGCCAAAAAAACAAATATGAAGATGATAATAAACGAATGCTGAAGGACTGTCTTTTTTCGATATTAACAGTAACATAAAGCGGGCAAAAGAGCTAACTGGTGAAGAAATTATTACTTAAGTACAACAAAGCTATGCTAAGAAAATCAGAATACATGCAGTATATGGCAAAAAATATACTTAAAACATTTTATGAATGAAAGTTACTCAAGTTTGCCCCAATTTTTTAATTAGACAACAACAATAAAAGGCTACATTTCATAAATTTTATAGGGTGTTATTCGTACAGGAATGACACATGGGTGGTTATTTTCCTTAAAACTTATAATAAATTTTAAAAACCTTAGCATCATTTTATCCTATTGCTTACTTATAAGTTAATAGTTGCAGTCATTCTGAGTTCAATCAATCATAAGATAAATTAGACTTTACATATTCAAATCTGATTTATCAACTTCTGTACACCTTGCAGGAAAAAATAATTTTAACACAAATATTTAAGGCTGTCTCTCAATAAAAATTATAAATTAATAAAAAATATTTCTTTTCATTTAAATTTGGATATTTATTTTTTTGAAAAAAAGAAAACTGAGATTTGTGATTGTCTTATCACTTTAGTGTTCAAGAATGCTGGCAAATTTGGAAGAAAGCTTTACTGTGACTATGCAGCTTAAATCAGGGATGAGATTAGCCAAAAGGCAAAAAAGCTGAATTTCCACGATAGTAAATTTTACGCAAGCGCAACCCTTTAATAATAAATTCCAGACAGTTTAAGGTAATAAATAATGTGTTGACATACAAGTGCGTACTAATCTATTATTATAAAAACGATTACATTGATACTTAACATTTAGTGAAAATAAAAATTACCAATTGAAAAAATAAAGCTGGAAATTATATTTTTCCTCAGTTCACATAAGAGACAATTCTTACTTGAAAAACTACCTGGTTTAGCAAATTAAAACTACTGAGAATATACATTAATATTTCATATCTTTTAATAAATACTGTTATGTGATTTATAGCAAATATATCAGTAATATTACTTTTTAAATTATATTGGGAAAAAAAAACTTTAACAATGGACCAAATCATTATGTTCATGTTATAGTTTAATCTAACTAGAGCCCTTTGAAACATATCAATAACAGTGAAGTAGAAATATATAGTACTAACTCCATAACATACAAAAATTGCTATTTTAGTTTGAAAAATTACATGACCATCAGCAACTGTTTAGATAATTGTTTTTTATTTCATAAGAATTTTGTTAATTAACTCTTTAATTGAG
The DNA here is from genome assembly GCF_043381705.1 of Parasteatoda tepidariorum. Classification (NCBI taxonomy): domain Eukaryota; kingdom Metazoa; phylum Arthropoda; class Arachnida; order Araneae; family Theridiidae; genus Parasteatoda; species Parasteatoda tepidariorum. The sequence continues at coordinate 81,694,960 of NC_092214.1, forward strand.
TTAATTAACTCTTTTCCAAAAAAAAAAATTAAATTAAATCCCTTTTTAAGTTATTGCTTTTGTTTCCTATATCTTTTATGTTTGCTATATTTAGTCGTTAGTCCATTTTCAAACATTTTGTGACAAATCCTATTTTTTCTTCTTTGCTAGCACAGAATGTAAGTTTTGAATATATTCCCTTCCAGTTTCTCTGATGTTGTAACACTTACATATACATACTAATAATCGTCGTTAGAAAAACAGTCACTTTTATAGTAACTAATTTTTAAAAAAAATTTACTTCTTACAAGAATCGCGAGAGTTGATCTTAAAATTGTGTGAATATGAATAACAATTATGGATTTTGAAATCACATGAATATGAAACTAGATATACGATTTTGAAAATGAGAAAATACAAACTGGGATATAGAATTTTTAAAACGCGTAAATACAAATCCCGATTCATAATTTTTAGATCGCGTAAATACGAATCATGATGCGTAATTTTTAGATTGCATAAATAAGAATTATGATGCATAATTTTTAGAATGCGTGAATGCGAATCCCAATGCCTTATTTTAAAATCACGTATAAATGAAAATCAATGTTTGATATTATAAACAGCATGAGCAAATCAAGACATTGAATTTTAAACTTGCGGGAATACGAATCGCTTCATAGGTTTTTAAAAAGGCGTAAATACGAAGCACGACGTACAATATTCAAATCGCGTGAATAAGAATCTCAACACACAAATATGAAAAGCTATGTTAGATACTAAAATCGTGTGAATAAGAATCGAGATATTAGCAGATTCCAGGCATGGAACCTCTAAAAGGCTTGTCAGAAACAGCGTCGTTTAAACTACAAAAATCGGATCTATCTGGAGGGCGGGTAAAAAATTCGGAAAATCTTATCTGCTGCGAGTAAAAGGGGAGAAAATAGCTAAAATAAGTAAAAATTAGAAAGGATTGGTAACTATGTAGTTTGAATTTTCTGTTTTTCTTTGAAAATGGGTGAATTTTCTGAAAAAGCAGAATACTTATAAAAAAAAAGTGAAATTCTTAGAAAAATCTGAATTTTTGATAAAAAAGCTGAAATTCAAGAGATAAAAGGGAAAAAAGCGGAAATCAGCTAAAAAATCTCATCCCTGTTAAATGTGACTTTATATGAACATGACTACTTGAAGATTAGGTAAGATTTCACAGACAGATATTTCAGTTTTTAAGTAAATAAAAGTACTTCAATTAAAACTGGAAACTTGCTGTAAAATTTTAGTAAAAAAAAATTAATAATTACATGTCTAATTTTAATGAGCAAGCTGCATTTTTTTACAAAAATATTTTCATAACAAAAAAGTTGAAGAAATTTTTCAATCGGCATTTATATTTTGCTCCTAAAATAATGAATTTTAATACTGATATATTTTTTGTTTCTGAAATGCCAAGTTTGATAAGCGAAAAATAAAGATGGGAAAGAGATATTTTTTCACTTATCAGACATAAATTTAAAAAAAATAACTTTGAAATATAAAGCAGCGTGAGTTGATTTTTTAAAGAAAACTCGTTAAATAAAAATTAGGTCATGATTATCTTATGAGGAAACTTATTTCAAGCTTGAACACAAATTTTTTAAATTTTGCCCTAAGGCAATAAGAGAAATGTATTTCTTTTAAGAGCTTATCCTGCTTTTAAACACTTACCATCAGAAACTTGATATGACTGCTAGAGTAAAAATGGAGAGGGAAAGAGTAAATGCAATTTTTGGCACCATTTTTTTTTTAGTTATACATATTGAAGCAATTAAAATATTCAAATTATTACACATACCTTTGAAATCATACATCTTAAAGAAAATAGTAAAATAAATCATGCATATATGAAAATTCATAATTTGTTAAAAAAATACATATATAACTACCATTTTGTGTCTGATTTATAATACTAGAAGTACCAAAGTGATCCTCGTGTACTATTTTTTAGATAGTAGGAATTTAGAATAGCATACAATCGGACCCCGATTTAACGAACCTCTATTTAACGAATTTCGCGATTTAAAAATTTTTTTTCAGCCCCAGCAAAAACAGAGTCAAAAACCCCTAATTAACGAATAATTAACCCCGAATTAACGAATTATTTCAGCATCCGGAAAAATATTTTTCATTAATTTTGATCAGAAAAATATTGCATTTTTTTTGTAATTGGCAGATTCTAAAGGAAAAAAATCTTTCTTGGGAGGAATAAAATAGAAAAAGTGCATATTCATCTCAAACAAAAGCCCACAACAGGGAAAAACAAAATTCGTCGTGGGTAGGTAGGCGGAGTCAATAACACATTACACTTGCAAGGTCATGTTCCGGGTGTTTGTCACGTGGGCTATGAGTCAAACAGGAAATTCCTTTCTTATCTTAGCTCTAGTTGCCGCATAATGCAAAGGGGAGAATTTTGAAACTCGTTACTCCAATTTAAAAAGCGAGCTGTACGGAACGATTAGAATTTTCAAATCATTGTCCATTATGGCAGATGCCAGTAGAAAACGAAAACGTTTTTCATTAAGTGAAAAGATTTCAATTTCAAGAGAATTTGATAATAACGTCGGACCGCAAAATGCTTTAGCAGAGCGTCTTGGGACCTCAGCGTCGACATTAGCAACAATTGTGAAACAGCGCAAAGAAATCGAAAAAGGATCAGCTGAAGTCGGGAAAAAGTCGTCGAAAATCATTGAAAGATACCCCTCTTACTGCTCTTGAATCGGAACTGGTAGAATGGTTTAGTATCGTTCGTTCCAAGAATATTGCTGTCAGCGGTCCTTTAATGAAAGAAAAGGCTCTTCAATTAGCCAAAAAGTAAGGAGTGACAAACTTTACTGCATCGAATGGTTGAATTGACCGATTTAAGAACCGACATAATTTATGTCAGAAGAAGATATGCGGCGAAAAGGCAGATGTGGACGAAAATGTTGTAAAGGAATGGAAAGAAAAGCTGCAAAAGTTGATTGAAGGATATTCACCATCAGACATCTACAATGCAGACGAAACTGGACTGTTTTATGATTTACAACCAGACAAGACGCTTTGCTATAAAAATGAAAAATGCTTTGGAGGATAGAAAAGCAAAATGAGAGTAACTGTTTTGCTTACAGCCAATGCAGATGGAACTGACAAGTTAAAACCACTCGTCATTGACAGATCGGCAAAACCGCGTTGCTTCAAAAACGTCAAGAGTTCACCTACCACTTATGCTGCTAACAAAAAGTCGTGGATGACTTCCTCTCTATTCACGGAATATTTGAGGGCCCTTCACAAATCTAAGAGGATGCAGAAGAAAAAAATTATTTTGTTTATCGATCGTTGTCCTGCTCATCCTCTAGTTTCCAACTTAACTAACATCAAGGTGCTGTTTTTCCCAGCGAATTGCACGAGTGTTCTGCAACCACTAGACCTTGGCATTATTTGATCTGTTAAGGTTAATTACAGAAAGTTACTCATGAGAAAGATAACAGAATCTTTAGATGAAAGTGAGGATAAAAAATACAGGATCAATGTTTTGGATGTACTCTGTCTAGTGCGACAATCTTGGGATCAAGTTCCTAAGAGTACGATAGAAAAGTGTTTTCGGAATGAGGGATTTTTCGGCTCTCAAGTAGAAAATGGTGAAGTCGACGTTGATGTCCCCATTTCAGAAGTAGTTGCTCCTGGGATAGACTTCAATGATTACGCTACATGCTATGACGAATTGGTTGTCTGTGCAACTGAAGTTATCGAAAGTGTTGACTCGTCGGAAACTATGAACAGTGATTCGGATGAAAACGATGATGAAGCTCCTGCTAAAATTGTTCCATTTTCTCAAGCCTTAAGTAGCTTAGAAACTGTTAAAACATACCTTATGCAGCAGGAAGTGAACGATGTAGTTTTTGATAATCTTCATAAAGTTGAAAAGGAACTTTTTCGGGTAAAAGATCAGGGAAGTCATCAAACTGCCATAACTCAGTTTTTTGTCAAAATGTAACCAATAATTGTAATAATATTTTCATCTGAGGAATAAAAGTTCATGATTTATAGATTATATTTAGATAGTCGTTTATTACTAGTAATTTTTAATAATACATATGTTCAAAAAAAATGTTTTTGAGCCCCGATTTTACGAATAAAATTTCCGGTCCCGATGAATTCGTTAAATCGGGGTCCGACTGTATATACTGGTACTTTAAATAATAAAATAACAAGTTTTGAGACAGTAATAAGACAACATTACCCTTAACAACTAATACTGTGTGGGGTTGAAGTTACGGTCCACCACAACTGTTTAAAAAGACTGAGTATTACATTTATTATGTCTCTATTATATAATCATTATTTTAGTAAGAATATAAAAATATATCACAGTGAAAAATAGTGTCTCAATAAAAGAGTTATCTTAAATTAGTGGCCACTTTTAATTCCTTAATTGATAACACATAGAATTCATACTTAGACAAAGTTAATTTTAAATAGAAAAGACACAAAAAAACTTTTTTTGTTTTTCCATAGATAAATAAGTCTAATAAACCTAAGAAACTAATGTATAGAAATTAGTAATTACTATAGATCTAATAAAAAGCAGTTTATATAAATGAAAGATACATATTTGTTCACATGGGTATAAAATTAAAAAAAAAAAAAAAGAATAGTTAAATATTGATCACAAGAGATACTTATGTTAGAAAATGATCATGGGTAGATATGGAAAACATTTCAAACATAAATATTAAGATTTATAAATCTGTGATGATACATAGTTGAAAAATATTAAATACATTTTGCTTTAACATATCAAACTTGTGTATAAAATTATAATTAATGTTTAACCCACTGGCGGTTTAACAAAAAGGCAAGATTAGGAGAATGTTTCTCCCCAATTAATCCCCCTATCTAATAACATAGAGAAACCGGTTTTCCGATGCGGTGAAGACTGCAGGTTAAAATACGACTTTTTACATGCAGATGTCAGTGGGTTAAGACACTCATATATTCAGTTGTTAAACATGCGGGGTTCATATGTCATAATTTCTTTTTCAATTAACTAAAGTTTTTTTTTTTATTGCAATAACTAAACATTGTAAAGAAATGTAATTTTTTTCTTTCTATTTTTACACTAAAGTATTTAAAAATACATTTAACTATATTTTCAGAAATGTCTTATAATAACTAAATAACTATTTTATAACATTATAATTACAAAATAACTATTTTATAACATTTTATTACCACGTTTAATTAATAATGAGTGGGGTTTGGTAAATGGGAAGTTTAAGTGGTCACAGTGAAAAAGAAAATGAACCTAAAATCTTTTTTGCTTGAAGACAATATTTTATTAAATTACATTTAAAAATAATAAATCCAACTATCTATCATCTAACTTTAGTTGATTACTGAGCAATAAAGTTAATAGTACTTTTCCTTTATCTTTATATTTCAAAGAAAAAAATAGAATGGACAATATATTTCTTAATTAAATAATGCATTTTTTAATCACTAAATATCTTCTTAGTATCATACTTCTTAAATTTAACTTTTAAATTTATAACTATTATAAGAAAATATTTAAATTAGCTTTTGAATTCTATTTTATTACAAATATTAATATCAAAATTGAGAAAAAGAGTGAATTTCTATAAATTGGTTGACAGTTCTTTTAGATTTTCTTTATTTATTTAATATCTAAACTAGTTTGAGTTCATGTGTTTAAGATTTAAAATTAAAATCTGCCTAAGAAATTATTTTTTTAATGTATTCAGTGGGCAAAAATTTTGTGTATGATTTAATATGTACTAGTGAAAAAATGATGAAATGCCATTTCAATATTTAAAGATATTTTATATTACTGCTCAATTCTAAATAACTCCATTTGTTTAAAAATTATACATTTTAGTAATAAATATAAATTAACTAACACAAAATGATTAAATGACATCGGGCTTAAAAATCAAGCTGAAGTATCATTGAAACACGTTTTCGTAATAAGTCTAACACTAAAACCACTTAACTCAACCTTTCCACCTTATATATTAAAAAACTGATAATAGCTAAAAGTCAGAAGATAATAAGAAAACATTCTTGATCAATGTATGAAACTATCTGTATAATTATTGTAATGAAAATTTGATTAAACAAAATGTTTGAGAAAAGTTTTATGAGATGTTACATTATGAGACTGTAGCATAAACAAATACAAAATCTGTTTTGGGTTTGAAAAAGGTTGTTTTAAGTTTTACCACAAGAGCAGTTAAAAATTTTGATTCTTATGACCAATTAATATTTATTATTTATAGCTTTAAGATGTGTTCAGAAGCCACAGTTGATATAATGAAGACTTTTAAAGCTAAAAAACATTCATTTTTTTACATGTTTACTTTGAGAACAAAAAAAAAACACGATCAACAAAGAATACTTTAAAAAATGATACTTTTGATATTCCTTGAAAGATACATATCTAACTATTTTCATTTTAACCCTCAAATCCTCCTTTTAGTTGAAAACAGTCAGTCTTCTTACCTAAATACTTTCTCACAGAGCAAACCAATATGTCACTTTTTATTCTTTATATGGAACAGCGCGCAATTGAAAACATTCTTTATGTGCCATTTGAGAAAAGCATCAGACGGTAAAAAGATTTTAAAGCATTAACATAATAAAAAAATGAATTGAAAATCACAAAGGTATATATTTGAGACATTTCATGTTTGAAATGGTATTTAATATTTTGTGCATTGTATTTTGATTCTAAGGTCCAAAAAAATATTTCAGATGTGCTAGTAAAAAATATTAAATACTTCATTTATAAAACAATAAATTAAAAAAGTAATATGAAATTAACTCAAATTTTACATTTGGTAACCAAATTCTGCTCTCCTGAGATTTTGAACTAGGGTTAAAAAGTGATGTACAATTATAACATTTTAAAAATGAAAATCCTATGAAAAAAAAAAGAAGAGTCAAATGCAAACTGACATGAAACAAAAATTAAACAAATAAATGAAAATAAAATATTTAAATGTTACAAGAAAAAAAAAGAAAGATCAGAAAACAATCTTATGTTTTAAATAATTTTTGCTTAAAATAAGTTTATTTTCAGAACATTTTAAAAATATTCATAATAATTTAATATTTAATAAAAAGATAATTCTAAAAAAATATTATAGTATTATCTTAATAAAAAAATTACAAAGAGAGAGCAAAAGCTTGAGGACAAAAATTCAGCATATTCTTGTTTATATTAATCCTTAGTAAAAAAAATATTAATTAAGCTCCATAAATCTTTAAAAAAAAGTATGAAAAAAAAAAGCTTTGAAGAGTTTTTCTTAGAATTGCATGCTTAGAAATCAAAGCAAAATCCATCATTTCACGATCACAGAAAAAGCTTTTCAAGTTCATAGTTATACTTAAAAGAATCATTTGCTGTTATTCATCCATTTAGTTACAATTTCCACAAACATAAAATAGCAAAAGCAATTTCTCTTCTTATTATCACATTAACCAAATAAAACTGCTTTATAGACCGTTGTATGAAAAGAGGTGAAAGGCGTGTGTTTTGGAACAAAAATAGTGTATTTTCAGCAAAAATTTGGCTATTGGGTGAAGAATGACAAAAGTATTTTTAATTGCCATTTTTTACATTGAGTCGCCCTTTGGCTCTTGGAGGATCATTAATTTTGCCTTATAGTAATGCCCTCAAGTCCTTTTGCGACCATGATTTTTCCATCTCCAGCAATAACAACGCATTGCCTGGTAAAGTAAGTTGCACAATTTTAACAACATTGGTACATTAGTTCTGAGAAATTGTGTCCACTGCTTTAAAAGTAGTGTATGAGGAAACTTTATTTTTCTATTTTAGTTTTAGACCAGTTAAATCCTATGAGAGAATTCTTAAGTATATTTTAAATAAATTCATTCAATTTAATTTAAAACTTTGAAAAAGTATTCTTGATAGTTAGTACATTCAATAAAAAGTTTAAAACTGAATTTTTTTGAAATTTGTATAACCTTTTAACGAGTATGAATTATGAAATATATAAATATATAGTTATAGCAAGTATCACTTACAAATATCAAACATTTACCAAACAAATCAAGTTTTTATGTTTTTTATTTCCGAAAGAGATCCGAAATTCAGAAAATTCCGAAATATGGAATTCCGTCGGTCCCGTGAGTGCCGGATTTTGGGTCCTACACTGTATAATAACTTATACATCAGAAAGTTTTCAGCAAAATTTGTTTCATCATAAAAAAATTTTAAGGTATTTTTACTGAAAATTTATATTAAAAAGATAGTTCTTGCCTCTAAATTTAATTTTAATCTTGACGATATCTAAAACTTCTTCATGTGTTCCCCTCCTCGTACAAAACATTTTAATATGAACTAGAATACAATGAAATTCTTTTAAAAATGCATAGATCAAATTTAAAAAAAAAAAAAAAAAAAAAAAAAAAAAAAAAAAAAAAAAAAAAAAAAACTTCTTGCAAACAATTATGAAATTAACATTGGAATATACATGCAAAACTAAAAGCAAAGAATAAATTCTAACAATGGAAATAAGTGAAACAAACATATTCTTGATATATATATATGACATTTGAATAAAAAATTGCAAAATTGACTAATTAGAATAAATTTGGGTTTGTTTTGATAAAGTAAAATTGTATTCTGAGAACAAAAATGAACAGAAAAGTGAATATAATACGATTATAAAAAATCTTTGATATTTTTTCAAATAACTTAGCACAAAAGCAATTACCAACATTGGTTAAATTGAAATATTGTAAAAGACAAGGGGAAATTTTTTTATAGGAATTCTTTTAGCATGTATAAAAATAAATCAGTAAAGATTAATAGCATACATTGGTAAATAGTTTTCTTAGGATATATTTTAAAAGTTGCAGTATTGAATCCTTTTTTGTAAAGAAATCTTATTTTATTGAGTAACACAGTATTAAATACATTCACAAATTTTAATGGATATTTATTTTTTTTAATTTTTAACAAAGAGCCTTTAAAACAACCTCTCAAATTACATGCAAAATTTTAATAAGATTAAATAACAATTTAAATATGGTAGTAAAGACTATAAAACAAAGCTAATAAAATAATGAATGCTATTTAAAATGGAAATTCATTTCTGAATAAGAAATAATTTATGAAATGGAGTACAATAAAAAAAATGAGTTAACATAACTTTTATGATGTGTATGAAACACAAACCAAAAAATGAAAAGTTAATAAATAATTTATGAAGAATTCAGAACAATTCATTTAAAGGTTACATAGAAACATTTCACAAAAAAATGTATTATTGAGCACCACCAACTGTAAAATTTGATTTTATACTATGGCATGGAACTGGAACAACTTTAACAGAGAAATGGAACCAACACAATTTATTCCCCCTAAAAAATTAAGAAAAATTGTGACAAATGCATTTTTAATAAAATATATAGGGTTTGTCCAGAAATGCCAGTGGAGTTACACTGCAGCAAATACATATCACTACAGTCTCAGATCCGGTTCAGATTATATGTGCACAGTCACTAAGTCTTCTTCAATCATCCTGTTAGTAAGAATGCTATTTGCAGAATATGTTATTCAAGCTCCCATGCAGAACTTAATGAGTCAAAATTATTACTATCAACTGTTATGGCAATCTTGGTAAGTTCACAGAAAATTTTCACAGGATATAAATGACATTTGATGATGATTGCTATAAGAATGGCAGGTCCATAGTGCCACACAAAGGGCATAAAGATGTCAGCAGTGGATTGTGCTCTGGAAAGCTTTCAGTGACAACTGCTAACAAAAACGTTATACAAGCAACTGAACATGATTTCGAACAAAGACAATTGTTTAAGTGTTTCAGAGACAAAAAACATTACAAAAAGGACTTTTAACTAGAATTTGCAGATAAATAAAGTGTGTGAAGAAAAGCTTCGCTACTCCGCCTTTTTTGTGATTAGCTTTCTAGCTGATTCAAAGAAGCTAACGGTCTAAGTAAAAAAGGTTTGCTCTGAATAACATTCAGTTAAAAGTCTACCATACCAATTGTGATGCCTAGAAATTTGGTAGCATTTTAATGATGCAGGATGAGCCTATTTGAAACTTTTTTACTTGCTGTACTCATCAGATCAATAAATGTTTTTTAACTGACTCATTGACATTACTGTGACAAACCCTTTATACATACATATTTCTGCTATAGCTAACAATTAAAATTTTCAGAAAGCATTACTGAACAATTTTCATATGTATATTAGTAAGTTTAAAAGTAAATAGCCTTTAAACATTTTTCTGGGATGACAAATTTGGCATATTTTTTGCTTAAATAACAAAGTTGTCCTTCTCAACAAATTATTCTTTTCTTCAAGAAAAAATTTTGAAGCTATCAAAATCCTATAAAGAATAGCACTGCTTTAATAGATAAGTTCCTTAACAAGAGTTTCTACCCTGGAGATAATTACTCCATATAGAATAATATAGTTTTAAGAAAGGAATGATGCCAGTCTGATTACATTCTTTTCGGCAGGCTTCACTACAGTGAAAGCTTTTATGAGTAAACAAAAAAAGTTGAACAGAAAAGATAAAATAAAAAACGTTGCAATGTTTGATATGGTTTCTCACGAGAACAAGAAAGGGAAAACCAACACAAAATATAATATTTTATAACAAGTGTGATTAAAATTTATTTTGGTTTTAATGTTAGTGTGTGAATATAGATAAAATAATTAAGACGTTAGTATTCACTACAGCTTTCTGCACTTTTGTTGCTTAAATTCTAAAATATGTTAAGATATGATCTAAATATTTATACAGTGAAACCTCCTGTTATGGACACTCCTGCAAAACAGACGTCTCTCAATATAGACACATTTTTAATTCCTTGTGAATCCTCTATGAATAAACCATTATGTACATTCTCCGCAGAGCAGACAATCATTTTTGCCCTGAAAAGTTATTTTCGATCTCTTCAAACCAGATGCTAATTTTTCTAAATTTGAAAAAAAGAAAAAAAAAGAAAAGGAAAAAACTATATCTGCTTTGAGTTGCAAGGAAAAAAATGCAACTCTTCACCATTTTTAAAGCATGTAAATTTTTTGCCTTATCCATAACTAATAATATTTTTAAGCTATTTCACTACTACAGAATCAATCTTTCTCCTGTCACCTCGCCTTATCTTTGCAAAGAAAGGGGAGAAAATGATACTACTCTTGTGAAACAATTTGGACAGCGGCATCTTTTGATCTTTTCATCAGGACAACAGTCATGAGACCCCTCAATTTGAAATGATGTCTTCAATGCTCTAAATGCCTCTTTGCCACTGAAAATTTCTTTCATTTTCTTACCAATTTGAAGACTGTATTTTACACAGCTGGGGTAAAAAAAGAGAACAGAAACATAATCTTTGAGTTGCTCATATAATTGAAACACCCATTCAGACACTTGATAGATGATCAGTTGTGAATACTCAACTCCATAGGTCCTCATGCCTCTCAGGTATGCAGTGTTTTTTTCCTGTGCATCGAGGGAGGTATATTTTCAAGGAGGTATTAACATTTCCTATCAAGTCATAGATAGGTGTTAGGGGGTGTAAATCTAAAAAGTGAAACCAACTGAGAACTAAAAGCTCCCATTCCGTATCATATGACTAACTTGAATGTCTGTATAAATTGGAAAATTATATTTGTTTATCTGTAGCTACATCTAGAATTATGTATTTATATCAAACTTTTTCAAATATTCCTTTTTCGTATATAAAAGAATATTTTTTAAAGTTTAAATAAATATCCATGTAGATAGTTATTGCAGATTATTTAATTATTTATATATCCTTTAAAATATTCTAAATAATTTTACGGTGTTAAACTTTGTTATCGGGGTACCCTTCCTGTAAATAGACAATTTTTATGGTTCCAAGAATGCCCACCTAAACAAGGTTTCACTGTAATACTGTGAAACCTTGGTTAAGCGCACACTTTTGGGATCGAAAAAACGGACTGCTTAGGAGAGTTGTCGTTTACAGGAAGGGTACACTAATAACAAAGTATATTGTTAATTACTTTTAGAATAATTGCAGGAGAATAATAGATTTTTCAGTAGTGAAATAGCTAAACAATATTTATAGCTATGGATAAAGCAAAAATATTTTTTTTTTCTTCGAAATTTAGAAAAATTGTCCAGTTGAAAAGATAGAAAATCGCCTTTTGCAGCATAATTGATGTTTGGTAAGAGAGTGTCCACTCTGTGGAAAGGCTACATAATGGTTTATTCATAGAAGATTTACAGGAAATAAAAAATATGTCTATAATGAGAGGTGTCCATTTTGTAGGAGTGTCTGTAACATAAGGTTTTACTGTATACAGTTTTGGAAGGATAGGAATGAACTTTGAGCAATAGTAAAAATGGGAAATAAACTTTAGCAATAGTGAAGAAAGGAAATGGGTTGAAATAGATTAGTAACTGCTGTTCTAAGATTTTATTTGTTTATGTTAGGTTTTTAAATTTAGGACTCAGTTTAAGATAAGCTTTTGAAATTTTAAAGAAAGATAACCAGTGACACTAAAATCACTTAAAAGTTATGCTACTTATTATATTGATGGTTACAACTGAATATGATGTTATGTATGATATAAATTTTAAACTGCAGTATATAAATAATAAACTTTATAAAAGAAAAGCAACCATTGCATTAATGGTTTTAAAAAAATCATACACAAAAAGGAAAGAAAAATTCAAGAGAGAAGTTCGAAAAATGTCTTAATTACTTAGTATATACAAGAAATATAAAATACGAATATGAAATTTGAAATCAAAAAAGTAAGAAAAAGTTTTAAAAACAAACAATAACAAAAAAAAATTTGCTGCATTCAAGCCTCTAATATAGTTAGTTGGATTCAATTACTTAAATACCATTGGAGCAAAAAAAAGTTTAAAATTTTATAAAAGAGTTCCTAACTTAATTTCATATTCTAAATGTCCAAACTAAAGCTATATTTTGTTTTATTCCTCAACAACATTCAACATTTGTCAAAGCACATTGCACTTTCTTTTATTCACTTGCACTGCAATGCACCTTCTCAAAAATATCAACATTTCGCTAGCAAGAAGCTACTCATAAATTAAATTATCAATATGAATGCAATTGCTATGCATTGCATCAAAGTCACTATGTTACACCCAGTAAAATTAATGTTTCTAAGGTTGCCACAAAATTTCAACAATGTATTATTTTAAAAACATTTTGTATGAAGGAATGAAACTCACTTTTGGCCTGGCCTTAGTAAAACTATACTTTAAAAAATAATTTAATTTAAAGAGAAGAGTGAGTTTATTACATGTTGATTCAACTACATTACTATATCTACGTTTCACTTTACAAACTATGTTAAATTTTACACACTTTATGTTTCATATAAACCATACATCTAGTTATTTAGGTGGCTACAGTCTGGTTAATTTTGAATTTTCAGATTTTTTGAGCCATCTAATCTAGAAAATTATACCAGCGTTAAATGTGGCTCACACCAACTTAGAGAGTTAATATAAATATTAAAAGTAAAATCACACAAAAATATAAGAGCAGAAAATAGTCTATTGACTTTTACATACCAGTATTAGAGAAGAATTTTATCTACTTGATAGGCTCAATTTCCACCAACACCCAAGTGTAAAGCTTTTTAAATACTATTTCTAATCGTTTATATTTTAAATTACTCAGGCCATCTTTAGTATATCGATATTTTCCTTTATAAAGTTTATTGTACCTGCGAAAAAAACATTTTATTAAAATATTAACAATGAAATTAACAATTACAAATACATTGAATTAAAATACAATAAAGGTAGTTAAAAAAGCTTTATATGTTTAACCAAGTCAACATTGAACTCTTTCTTTTAGAAAATAAAAGAGTTCTCTCTTCTAAAAATGATATTAACTATTTTGAGCACCTGCTATTTCCTTCTCCACAGTATAACCAGACCTATTAAATTAGTTTAATTTTCAGTCCAGAAATATTTTAGCCACAACACGGTGCGCCTTAACCAAAGTTAAATAAAATGTTCTTACACCTGGAAAATTAGAAGAGATTCTGAATTTACAATGTTAACAGATAATAAAAATCAAAATAATCTGTGGAGAGATACTTAAAAAAATCCACTTTGAACATTCTTGCGCACGAAGTATGATATTTTGGAAAATCTGGCGTTGTTTTATAGCAATAGAAAGGAAAAAAAATGATATAATAATGATTTTTTAGTTGTAATTATATTGAACTTTTATTATTTAAACATTTTACTGCTGATAAAATATGAAAATGTAACATAATTTAATTATAATTACATCAATTTAAACATGTGAAGCATTATATCTACAAACAGCTCTCGAAAGGTGTTTAGAATAATCCGAGTGATTTGCAGCAACCTTATTAATTTCCCAGGAAGACTTTAAGAAATCAAAATGTACGGACTCCATCGCCTACTCCCCAAAAAATGCGAATCTTTCACCGTTTTTGTCACGTTTTGTTCAATGTGGAAAAAAACTGCATGAACCTTTGGTGTAACACTGACACCTAAGTCCATGTAGCTCTTTTTGAATACTTTTATACATGCTTTGGAATTTTGGTCAAGATTATTTCCGAAGCATGCAGAAACCACTTTTTTTAAGTCGTCAAATACTTTAACGTACTTCAATATTGCTACATTTTTAAACTGGTGCAGAAGTTCTTCTTTATCCAAAAGTGTTTTGCATGCATTTCCTTTAAACACAGAACATCCTCGTCTGATTTCACGCTAAACATTACAAGCTTTTGTCCATGTTAGCGATTCATTTTCACACTCTTTCAACATATGCGTGAAAACAGTGTTAACAACACCAAGCATAAGGTGTAATTCTGGCGGTGGAATAATGTCCAGGAATGTTTTGCCTCCAACAGTTGCAATTAGCGGTGGATGAATGCAATTGAAATAATCTTTCGCTTTGTTTTTTTAACCTTTTTCTTCAGTTAGCCAACTTGTATAATACGATGAAACATTTTCGGGGGATCTCAATTCGCCACAGCTGCTTAGCTCATCTTTCTTGGCATAACAATAAGTGCATGGGTATGCGCTGCTGTGTGACTACCTGCTAAGATATTCGCTAACTTCAAATCGGTTGCAATTGTGCCGTGGAAAGGACTTATATTCAGTGTTGAAATGAGTTGATCTACATTCTTATAATTTTCTTGTGCACTCAGAACGGCTGCTAGAATGAATAGTCGTTTAACTCCAGAATCCTTAAATTTCCTTGCAGCTATCCCCTCATCATACTTAGCACACTTACAGCTGCACTCGAAGTCCAACTCATTTGATTGTACAGAAAGACATATTTTTAAAAATCCACCTCCTCCATTAATATCCAAGTGAACATCCAGTAAATCTCGTTTATTTTTCACATACTGAACAAAAGCAGGAACATCTTTGCAGTTAACTCCAAGCGCAGGAGCATTCGAGACTTCATCGCCTTTTATACAAAAGAAAGGAAATTCCTTAAAATCAAAATAATCGTCGAAATAATGAGCTGTGGTATTAAGTTTTGTTTTTTATCCTGGTTCAATTGCTTTTCTACTTCATGTGCACACACGAATGGAAGCTGCCATTTTTAAGGTCACAGTGCTAGTGCTACTTTCACAGTGCTTGTGTCGCTAAAGTTGATTTAAGTTTTTATTATTTGTTTTTAAAATAGTGGTTCATCGACTATTTAATACAAATATGTTAATTTTTTTCTATTTATAAGCATAAAATGATGCTAACATTTTTGAAATATCGTACTTCGTGAACAAAGATGTTCAAAGTGGATTTTTTTAAAAATCTCTCCACAGATTATTTTAATTTTTAGATTTTTATTATCTAAGAACATTGTAAATTCAGAATCTCTTCTAATTTTCTAGGTGTAAGAGCATTTTTATTTAATTTTAGTTAAGGTGTACCGTGATAATTGAAAATTTTTACAATTTTCTCTTTAAAATCTGAACTTAACTATTGAACAAAACATTTTTACTTATACATTCTAGTATAACATAATAAAAGTTTCACATGGCAACTATTGAGCTTGTTAATTTATAGAGATCTCCAGCCACGGCAGTTTTGTATTATATTATGCAACCCCCTATGTACTCTTTACACAATGCTATATCAGCATACCCTCCAACTTTGCCCACCTAGCCACCAGTAGCACTCACGCAACTCACATTTACAGCATCCCGCAATATTTGCTATGCTCATATTGATACTTAATTATATTCACTTATAATTTCAAAAAGCAGCTGAAGCATATAAGAAAAGATTTTGAAACGCGTAAAATGCTATTTCACATTGAGAAATTTTTAAAAAAATTAAAATGCTATAGACATTTAAAAAATCATGTTATTTAGATACAATTTTAATTCACATACAGGAAGGTACACTTTTCTAAGGACATAAAATTAATAAATTGCAAATGAAAGTAAAAGTTTTATTGTATATTTATAAAAATTTCAAAGAAAAATAAGATGTCTAAGATGTTTCCTATTAAATATTTTTTACACCAAGTTTTAAAGCAATTAAATCAAGAAAACAATACCAATTTATTGAAAGAAAAATGGATTATATAAATGAGTTTCTTCCTAATAAAGCTTTCAGAATTAGAAAACAATATTTAAAAACTTATATCATATAAAGCTTACACATTAAAATTTATTCTTTAAGAGGAATGAATTTGTATAGACATTAACCAATAGCTAAATTGTTTCAAATCTTTGAATTATCTATTATAATTAAGGAGTAAAAGCATTAATTAAGAAATCTAATCTATAAGCAAATCTGATTTTAATTAAAAATACCCTTAATTACAGAAACATAGTATTTAAACCGCCATATGCTCAGACTCAGACTTGATATGCTCGTACTCAGACTTGAGCGATTATCAGTTTGATTTTTAGGAATCATGTTAAAAATTCTCTTAGATCCAGCATTACTATTTGGAACTGAGAAAATTGAAAGCATTATTTTTGGCAAGCCACATATCTCTTTATTCCATTGTTATCCTTTAACTGGCCAATTTTATGCCATGCCTCATCTACTCTGGTAAGATTTAAAATTTCAGAAGGAAAATTGCCTGCCTGATAAAAGGCAAATTCTAACTCAGGTTGATCAATGTCAATACCACAATTAAACAAATCATACAAATATTTAAGGGATGCAAAATTTGTATTCTGCCTCTTCAAAATGTTTGCCACAGAAGCATGCTTAAGAAAATCGTCCTCTAAAGGAAACTTTTTGAGAACATATTTACATGCATGAAAAAAAACTCAGTTATATCTTCTGGCGTCAGATCACTCAAAATAGATCTAGCACTTGATCCTATTATAAGAGACTCATCAAGTTTTTGATATTTATGTTTCTGAAATTTCACTTGAAACAGAGAAGACTCGGATTTGCGTATGGTAGAAGGCGAAACAAATCGTACAAGAAGTTCATAATATAAGCTCATTAAATCATCATACAAAGTATGGATAGAAGGTTGCTCTTTTTGCAGGGCAACATTTAACTTGGTGACTACAGGCAATATCGATGTAACAAAAACACAATATATCTTTATTTTGCTTGATTTAAGTAACTTGTTTATTTTTTCTGAGCTAGCATTCTCCTTAACATCGGACTATGAAAAAAAATTAGCAACAGGTCCCACTGCTCAACTAGTCTCTTTAGAGAATTTTCCAAACTTAACCACAGAGTTGAAACATGCTTTAAAATCTTGTGAAGTTTTACATCACATTCTATCTGACAGATTTTAAATTCATACTTACTTTTATTACTCTTTTCAAGTTAGTAAAAAACGTTTATCACCAAATTCTCCACATCAAGGGGCAATTATGCTGTAGCTTTTTGAGCCGCTAGATGAACCAAATGACAAGGGCATTCAATGAATTTTATATTTGGTTGCTTTTGTTTTATATAGCTCAAAACATCTTTATTACATCCAGTCAATGTGCTAGCATTATCAGAACTGAATACTATGCAACTCTCTCACTTCAGTAGATATTTTTTAAACTCTCCATCAAGAAGTTGAAAAATTCCCTCACCAGTGTTGTTAGTTGATTCACATAAAGAAACCAGTGATGATACGATTTGTCCCTTTTCTTCATCATAATAATTAAAAATTAAGGGATACAGCTTTTTATCAAATATGCATTGCTTCCATCAGTTGAAAGAGAAAATAAGGATGTTCTGAGCTTACTTACAGTACTCTCTCTTATCCCCTCAGCAGTGGAAACAGTTATTGCCTGCATCTTGGTATGTCCACACCCATACTTCTTTGCAATGTCGGAATCGGGGAACATTTTTCTAAATAGGGCGCCAGAATGATCGGAAGCAGATAGTTAAATATTGTGCTCAATTAAAAACCATATGAACAATACTTCAGCTTTAATCACACCATTTTCTTCTAATTTTGAAGAATAAAAATTGTCAATAAGATGCTGATGCACCTGTGCTTTTGCAGTAGCACAATCTTTAGGACCGATCACATGTCAGCAACAATCATCCAATCCACCGTGGACAATAGAGAATTCCGAATTACAAATAGTGCATTTTGCAAAGCTTTCTTTTCCTGATACTAAACAAGGAAACTTTTTAGTATATTTCTCTCTAAACGTTTGATTATTCTTCCTCTTCTTTCGTAATCCATCGTCATTAGAAATCTCCCGATTCTGATTAGACCTTTTCAAATAACGATCCATCACAATAAAATTTCATAATACATGATAAAATACACTACTTAAAAATTAACGTGATAAGATCTGGAAGGAAAATAATTTAAAATTTTAAACAAAAACGTATCATTCTTTTAACACCGGAGCAGCAAAGTTCAAAGTTGTTTTCAAAATTTTTTATTGAAGTCCCTTCACTTCACACGGTGTAAAACAAAAAACTAACGCAGTATCTCAAAGAACAGCTGCATTCAGGCAGATTACAATGGTGCTGCCGATGAGTAACCCTTCATATTCACGTGGTTTCTCCCGACCAAGGCTGTCCGCTCATGACGTCATTTTTGGCGATACACAATCAGTGACGTCACCATGCTTGAAAGATGACAACAGTGGATAGATCGAACAGGCGCTTTCGTTTAGTCCGTAGCATTTTACTATTCACCCGTAGCTCCGTAGTTTACCTCCAATTTCCGTAGCAGTTGGAGGGTATGTATCAGTAAAAGTTGTTGAAAGAATAACAAATGTCTTTACAATTAAAGTCAAGAATTAATCCTAGTTAAACTCAATGGTTAAGTTAAAATGTATATAAATGAAATGCTAAAAAACTAGGACCATTCATGAAAATTGCACTTTTTAAATTAATACTTTTAACATATATTTTATCATTAGGTATCAAATTATATTTATAATTCTTAGAAAATAAGACAAATAATGTAACTGGTAATTAAGGACATTAACCAATTTTCTATTGCTCTACACACTCTGAATACAAATCACAGGTTTGAAGAGAGTTTTTTTCTAATAAAATTATTCATAACTGCTCTTCACCTTCCTAACTTGATTGTTGGGAGCCATTATATATTTTGAAAAATTCTAATAATTTAGTTAGTGATCTTTTTAATATCCACCATTTACTGATATTAGGAAGTCCATTTTAATTTAAATCTTTTGCACTCTAAAGTTTATGCCAAATACCTTTACATTCCTTATCTCACCATTGTTATTTCCTTATTCAAACTTGTTTCTTTGTCTCTATTGAGTAAACTACTTACATATTTTTTTTTACTTCTTTACTTTAATTTGTTTTTTTTAGACATAGAGGAAGTTTCTTGTCTATAAAACTGATACTATAGTATGTCAATATATTTACTTTCATTTGTGCTTTCTTTTAGTTTCCTGCTTTACTATTAAAAAACTGGTATTTGTAAATTGCTGTTAATCATGTAAACATTCCCATATAGTAATTATTCCGGCAAAATCCTGTAATGAGGAAGTGGTTGAGGTCTACATTATCATGATTGATGTATTATCATGATGTGGTCAGCATTGCACACAAGGCATATAAACTTCTATTTATCCGTTAAAAGCTGGGTAGATTTCAAGCTGACACTAAGTATTGAACCTCAGCATTGTTAAAAATTAATGAGATAAAAAACCTTCTATAAGAAAAAGGTCCTTTTCACCTACAATCAATCTCATAATAACAAAGAATTTTAAATCTGATAATCTTCCCAGGGTTCATACTCAAATAGAAAATTTTATCCCTTGACCAGCTTTTCCAGGTCAATTTACATAAAATTACATTCTTACTTTTTTTTAAAAAAAGAGAAACATTTTAAAAACATTTGTGTTTAATTAAAATGTAAATTATATTTAATACAAAAAATAAACAAATGCAAAATAAATAAATGTAAGTTATAAAAAAAAAAGTTAATTTAAAATGTACCACAGTGTCAATGATTAAAACTATTGATTTAAATAACCTGATTATCTGAAAAATAAAATAACAGATTTAAAAAATCAATGCAAAAATCAAAGATTAAAATTTGTTATGCTTTAGATTTTGAGTAGTGAGAACAAAATACATAATCTTTTTAACATAATAATTTCAAGTTTTTAAAGAAATTTAAATAGCATTTTCAAATATGCATCAATCACTGTAAGCGCAAGGCTACTTAGAATTATAAATTTAAAAATCATAAAACCACTAATAATTCAAGAAAGAGAAAAAAATATATGAAGTATAATATGAAATAAATATTGTATATTATTTCGTACTACAATGGTTTTATTTTAATGTTTTGTGTTAAAAAAAAGAGAAAATATTTTTCATAAAAAGTATCAGTTTTTTCATTTTTTAATGAATTCTAATAATTAAAAGCACAGTAGAACTCCAATTATCCAAATCAATTGGGACCGGACCCCATTCGGATAATCAAACATTCAGATAATTGGATTTTTTTGAAAAAAATGCTTATTTTAAATAATTACTGTATGTATAGTGGAAATGAGGGAAAAGAACTGTTTTTAAGGAAAGAGATCTTTTTATGAATAATGTGTACATACCTTGCAGTAAATGAAAGTTATTACATGCTAAACATCTCAGTTAAAGTAAGCTGTTTAACAGTCTTTATCCGTTTTCGGGCAGCTAAGTCGCGCATCCGTTTGACAGTGAGAAGTTGCATATGATCACACTCGGGTTGGTGCTCCATCCACTTCAATTCAGTTTCAAGGCCAGCAAATGCTTCACTAGCTGATGGTCCTGTGTCTTCCTCAATTTCAGCATTAGGGTCATCTTCTTCATCGACACTTTCCTCCATCACACTTTCAATAAGTTCATCATCATTTAAAATTTGAAATCCACAGTCTGATGAATCACACGTCATCCACTCTCCTATATCCTCAGCACTGACATCTGAACATCCAGGAATTTTCAAAAATATGTTTCTGAACTCCTCAAGAGATACAGCATCCTCATCTTCTATCTCTTCCCTTTTTTTTCTTTAACTTCTTTTTCCCTTTTCTCTTTTTCCTTCTCTTCCTTAGTTGATACGCCTTTTAACTTGTTCCATGCACGTCTTAATCAGACATCTTTAACCAAATTCCAAGCTTCCGCAACCATGTACACGCAATCTTTCAAATTTATCTTTTTGTGGTTATCCAACACACCTTCTTCATCCTTTCCCTCTACTAAAAGCTTCCTTAAAAGTTGTCTTCGGTAAAGCGCCTGACAAGTGCAAATTGGCACAAGCAAGCTTAAAAGTGGGTCTAGCGTTCACATTTCTTTGTCAACAAACAACATTCCTAAGATAACATTCCACAACTAACATCCTTATTCATAAGGTCTCCCATGTGCTCTTTTGTCACTGGATTCCCCCTCCTTTGTTATTCCTTTTATTTATCTTTGTCCTATCCTGTAAACTTTCTCTGCATAAATCTTTCCTTGGCTTTACTAACATTTTATTTTATTCATATAAAAAAAGAAAAAAAAAGAGAAACTTATCTTTTTACTATATTTCCATAGGAATTCTGAAAGCAATTCGGATAGTTGGAGTTCGGATAATTGGAGTTCTACTGTATAAAAGTTTCTGCAAATAAGTTAAGTTAACTGTTAAGAAAATGTATGGCTCAGAACATTAATGTTCACTTAAAAAGTATCATATTTGGCACTAACATGACTAAATATGCCAACGGCTCTTCGTGAGTCAACCTGTCTAGAGGCCCTTCACTCAAAAAGGTTTTGCACCCCTATAGGTAAGTTGACAATAAGGGCATCTACAAATTATGAATAATATCATGTTTACTATATAGTTTTTTTTTTTTTTTTGGAAATGCTAATAACAACTAAGCATCTGAATAATCTCAGATTTTAAAAAGAAAAACATACATCAAACAAAATATCTCTCTGCCACCTCAAAACCAAGTGGATTTATTTAAACTTTCCATTAAAAGTTATAGAATTTACAACATTGAGAGAAAAGGTAATTTTCCTTGAAGAAACAGAATTGAACATTAGAAGGAGGAAGTGACTTATCACTGCATACTGAATGGCGGTAGTAACAA
Organism: Parasteatoda tepidariorum; assembly: GCF_043381705.1. NCBI lineage: Eukaryota > Metazoa > Arthropoda > Arachnida > Araneae > Theridiidae > Parasteatoda > Parasteatoda tepidariorum. Next base: position 81,717,529 of record NC_092214.1, read on the forward strand.
AGAAAATTCGATTCAGCCTACTTCATTTTGAGAAAGATGCAAATTTCCCGTGTAATTCTCAAAGCCACTTATTGTATGAATCATGCTCTGAAAGTGACTGACTCTGATTCTAAAATTACACCAAAATAAAATAGATAAGACTAATAGTTCAGAAGTTAAAGGGGATTTAGTAAGTTTAAAGTTAAAAAAAATATGATTACTATTTATGATCATACCTATTTTTGCTTCTGAAATGCCTATTTAGAGGAATGAAATATTATTTCATTCCATATTCATGGAACATGTAACGTCCATAAAAAATATTTTTCATTTGCCTTATGCATTTTTGCTTTAACTGAAAATGTATTCAATAAAATTAAACAAAATGTTGGCAGTAGTTTTTAATTCCCAGCAAAATTATCATTTAAAAAAAGAATTGTTAAAAATTGGACAAGGTCCGAGTAAAATGATTCGCATTTAAATAAGTCTTTTTATACTGCACAAGCAGAGAAAACATTTAAAAAAAATTTCATAATTGTTTTGTTAATGTTGTTTGTTAAGTTCAAAAAGTCCAATTTGAATACCTTGAAAATTTAAAGTTTCCAGCAGCTTTCCAAGAAGTTTTTGAACTTTTTAAAATAAAATTCTAAATGATAAGGGGTTTTCACAGATTTCATTTTGAACTTTAGTTCAAAATGTAATCAAAATGTAAATGTAAGGTAATGTAATCAAAATGAAATAATAAGTCAAGATTTATAAAAATTGACACCAGAAATAAATAACATTTTAGATGTAAGCTGATATGCATAAAATTCAACTGCAAGTCAGAACTTACATAAATCCAGTGTTCTAAAATAACTTATATTAAAGATAAATAGTCATAAGTAAAGATATTAGAGTCATTAGTTGAGTCACATGTGCCAAAACAAAAGCTTAGTTATTTTGAAAAAGGTGCTATGGTTGGTTGTTACATCACTGTCAAGTTTATTGACACCATTGCCATAGATTTATCATATCTATGGACAATACAATCGGTGGAAACCATATGAAAAAGTTAAAGTCTACAGAAGTTGGAACATGAACTGCACACATTGACAGTCTCCATAAACTTAACAAAATGGATCACCCTCTCCTGAAGTGGAAGCTTTGTATGAATCGCATAAAACCACTCAATATCACCAATAGCGAGTTTCACCAGGCTACAGGTGTTACAATACACTCTAATATTTTTGAAAAAGTTGCCATAAACCAAATATCATTCTATCTAACAAAGATGCCAGATAGGCTTGGTCTTTGCAACATTACTACTTAGCTGTGGATCACTATAAAACTGTGTATGGAGCGACGAGTCTCACTATACAATCTTCCACACTGATGGACATGTTTAGATAAGGTAAATGTAAAGTTAACAACTTTTACCAGAGTACATCATTCCAACTATCAGGTTTCATTGTGGTAAGGTACTTGCTTGTGAGCGTTTTTCGTGGTATGGCCTTGGAACTGGGGATGTTTTTTCTAGTATTTAATTGTCAAGGTATTATATGGACAATTGGGCTTTTCCTATCCCTAATAATTTTACGGAAATGATAGAAGTTACTTCCAGGACAAAAACCACTTAGAAAATTGCCAGACACATTTTAAATTTTCAAGATATTTAAATCAGACTTTTACATAAGCTACCAAATATGTCTTTAACATAAAAATTATGATTTTTTTTAAAAATGTTTTTCATTTATGCACAGTATGTAAAAACTACTTTAAATGCACAGCTTTTATTAGGCCCAAATCATAGTCGTATTATCCTGCATATCATATCTTCATATATCATATTAACATATCTAGCACAGTTTATAATGATTTTTTTTAAAATTTTAAAATATTTTCTTACCTAATGAAACATTGCACACTACAAGTAACAAGTCGGTTACTAAATTTTCTAGCATAGTGCATTTAAAAACACTATTTTCAGTCATAATCCTTAAATGTCTGAAATTTTAAACTTAATTGACAGGTCTAAGTAACCACATTATTTAAACAACTCAAAATTACAAAATAAATTTCTGAGTATTTCTTGAGTAATTTGAAAAAATGACAAAAACTGAACTCTGTCTCTGTTAGGACTCACTGCTCATGCCAAACCAACTTGCGATGTGCATAGTCACGTAATATCGTTACGAAGATTACAAAACACTTAGAAATTTAAAAATATTTAAGTTAAAGTGTGTTCTTTTCGGAGTGAACGCTTCACCATTTCTGTCATCAACCACCATTAAACACCACATTGAGAATTTTAGAGATGAATATCCCAAAACTGTTCAGCTATTTGACCAGCATATTTACGTAGATGATTTTATCTCAGGCGATATGGTGATGAATGATATAACTCTAAAGAAATATAGGAAAGAAGAAGGTTTTGATATTCCAGAGGAATGTGCAACCATTAGCTTGGGAAGCAATTTGACGAAGTAAAGGATTTCCTAGAATTTACTTATATTTCCTCTCCTGAAAACTCTAAGCGTCGCTTCTTACAACAAGCAGCTGGTAAAATATTTTGACCCACTAGGAATGTTGACACCATTTACCATTTGTGCCATATGTTTATTTCAAGAGATATGGATGAAGAAGGTACCGTGGGATGGACAGTTACCACCCGATGTTCACAAACAATGGCTAAAATGGTGTAAAGAACTACCGACTTTCACAGAATTGAAAATTTCAAGTAAGATTTTAGGCTGCACAAATCAAGAAATAGTCATCAAAATACACGCCTTTTCCGACGCCAGTAAATCAGCATTAGGCGCTGTAGTTTTTTTCCAAGTAAGAAGAGAACAGGAAGTAGAAGTCAACCTCGCAGCTTCCAAGAGTCAAGTAACTCCGATAAAGGAGATCACTCTACTGAGATTAGAACTACTGGGAGCTTTACTAAGTGCAAGGCTAATTGATAAGATAAAACACATTCTAGATAAGAAAACTCCATCGACAGTTTACTTCTAGACTGATTCAAAAATCATTGTTTATTAGATTAGAGGCTCTACCAAGCAATGGAAGTAGTTTGTGGCAAATCTTGTTTCAGAAATTAAGAGACTCACAGATTCAACTTCTTGGCATCATTGTTCAAGTAAGGACAATCCTGATCTCTTGAGTAGAGGGTCTAGTGTCCAGTCCATTATAGACAATTCTATGTGGTTCCAGGGACCTGATTTCTTAATGGAAACTGACTTATTTACCACAGAAGACAATGTTGATGTTCCTGAAATAGACTATCTTTCAGAGAGAAAGGCAAAATACAAGGATAATATAGATTAGACTTAGAGGTTGGGCAGCTCCAAAGACCAGGGCACATCGACCAGAGGTATATTGTACCTGTTGTTGATGCGGGGTAACAAAAGTGGGGTAATTTATCCATGAATCATCACTTCTAATTATCGTGGATTGTATTATCGCTGGTAAGACCAAAAATTAGTAATTTTTCTAAATCTGGTAAATGCTAGCATTGGAATACGACAAGTGAGAGAGCACCACCACAACCTCATGACAGCTTGTTTATTACTACTCTGAGTGTTACAAAAACGTTACGGTAGATGGCGCTGGAGTAAAGATACAACATACTCCCTTCCCTGCGTTGGAATACAGTACTGTATTTCAAATATATCAGCAAAGAAATAATATCAAATATAAGTAATATGCAAAAACAAACAATAGGGAAATGACATCACTTTTTAAAAAAATATATATACATATAAAATTGACACACAATGAAATGATTTAATCAAACTTCAACTGGTACTGGTAAAATGGCTAGCTTAGTGATAGGACGTTTGAAAATACCACGTTTGGTTTTCACACTGCAAACTCTAACACATTTGTCTTTTCCTGGAAACAATTCGACAACAACTCCCATGAGCCATTCATTAATGGGCAAATTATCGTCTTTCACAATAACTACCAGTGGCCCCTATCCCCCCCAAGCTCTTGGGCGCATTTATCCCCCCCCAAAAAAAAAATTTGCTAACTTCCCCCTTCCATGTTAGCTTGCTCAAAATAGTGCTACTTTGCTTACACTCTACTCATAATATGACAAATGCAGACCTTGATCCTGATTGTGAATGCTGAAAATATGTTTAAAGCAAAAATAAATAAATTAAAAAAGACGGCACAAAAAATAATTGAAAATGGGCTGACTAAAACTATTACAATAAATGATCAGTTACTGATGGCACCTGTAGATTAATGAGCTCAGAAGTTTTAAACTAATAATTAAAAAAAATAAGTTTATTGAAGTTACCAAACAATGCAGCAAATGGCAAGCAGCAATCATCACAAGAGTTGGGAATTTTAGCACAATTAATCCTTCCAGGAAAATGTGCATTATAATGGATATGATTTTGAGATTTTTCTTAGCCCTGTCGATCGCCGTTTTTTAACAAAAAAATTATGCAAATGGTTCTTTATACTGTTAAAAATGTAAACACATTTTTTAAAACAAATTTTCATTACCCATTTAAAAAAAAAAAATTTTTTTTAACAATAAAAAAATTCAAGATTTATTGATTCACTGCAAACGACATTTTTATTAAACAAAAAAGTTGATATTTATTGTTTTTTTTTCAAACTATAAAAAATTCTTAGGCATATGTAAGTCTCATTCATAAACAATATACAAAAGTAACCAAAGCAAATAATGCATTTGTTGCATATATTTGTCAATTAATAAATAAACATGCACATTATATTTTACAAAATTGTTTCATTATATAGATACGAATATTTATTTTTTTTTAACATTTTTCACTTAATTTGGTAAAAAGTAGCACAGAACACACAAAAATATTTGACTTTGATCGCTGAATAAAGATAGTGACTGTAAGGGTTAAAACGTACACGATACATCTAAAAAAGTCTCAACAAATCATATTATTGATGCTTTAGTCAAGAGAACTGGCTGGTAATAATAATTTCTTTAAAACTTCAGAGCTCATGGCAAAAGTATCAATAATATGATCTGTCGACACTTTCTGCAATATATCCTTTTCTGCAGCAATTATCAGAAAGCTGTTAAGACGCTTTGTGCCAGTGGTGGACCGCAATCTATTTTTGATGATTTTAAGCCTGCTAAACGCTCTTTCGGCGGAACAACTTGTGACTGACTGGTAGAATGGCCAAGATCTTATAAATGCATGTTATTCTAGGAAATGCAGAAATTTCGAAAGCTGCTTTCAGTGGGGAAAAAAATCAACACTTCCTCCAATCCTTTTAAAGAACAGCCATATCTGATTCGTCAATTTCAGACTCTGAGCTTTCTTCCTCTGTGTCCAGTGATGCTGCATTTTGATATTCCTTATGAATTTCACTGTCATCTTCTCCCAATTCAAGATAAAGAGCTCTAAAGTTCTCCAGTTCATTAACGGTTTCGTCAGCATTGAGACCGTACTTATTGCATAGAAAGCCTATGTCATCTTTTGTAGCTTTGAATGTCGAAGATCTTAAACTTTTTTTACTAAAAAAACTCATTTGACGGTACAAGGTCAAATTTTTTTCCAGAAAAAGATCTTCAAGTTGAATGCTCGAACTATCCAAAGCCACAATATATAAGCTCGTTTTTAGTAATTCTTCTCCATGAAGTCTTTCATCCTGGCAATTTTCATCAAACATGTGGGGAACTCTCCTTTGTCTCCGATTGATCTCGGTATCAATGCCATGAGTTTCGGAAAATGTGCATGACAACTCCCATATTTTTTTCCATGATGTGTCAACATTTTCTCTTAATTTCCTGATGCCAGTTTTGCAAATTTCAAGCAACTGGGCTGCTTGGGCCAGGTCGACTGCAACTCCCTGCATTAATATTGTCACAGGGGATGTAATGGTAAAAATTTTATCCAGTATAAGGAGAGACACAACTAAGTTGATATCTTGTACTCTGTGCAGCAAACCAGTTGCTTTAGCAATGGTTTCATGTTCTATGTGCGGATCTCCAATTATTCTCTTCAATGTTGAAATTACAGTAGTAAAAGTCTTTAGAATAGTAGTTACAGCATCTTTAGTACTGCTAAATCTCGTTGTCTGGACTCGCTTTAACGACCGACATTGTCCATTTCTTTGCTCTTCCACGAAAACTGCATTCCGTTTGAAGCCAGACATAAGCACGTATAAGTCTTCTAGCATATCAATGGCTCTTTTCATTTCAATCAACGATTTACCGACTGTGTTTATCGCTAAATTAAAACGGTGACTACTGCACCAAATATATTCAGCATTTGGTGCAACTTCCTGGCTCAGTGTTTTCAAACCCTTGATATCGCCACGCATATTGAGAGCACCATCGTAGCTCTGCCTAATGAGGGTTTCTAGCGGAATTTTGGATTCTTTGAGAGTCTGAAGAACTATTTCTTTCATAGCCGCTCCTGTGGACGATTTGAGTGTTAATACTTTCAGTAGATGCTCAACTACTTTTGGTGGTTCATTTTAATTTGATGAATTCTCTAGGTAGCGAACAATGATAGCCATCACCTCTTTCTTGCTGACGTCTTTAGTGCAATCAATAATGAGTGACCATACCTTGCGTAGTTTAGGACTCGGAACAATTTCATTGATGATGCATAACTCCAATGCCTGGATAAGTCTGCTTTGATTGTGCCAACTCAGGAGGTTTGACACAATGCGTTTCTTTTTTTCGCAATCAGCGTCTGGTTTATCCAAATAACTTTGTGCATAATGATTATGCTTCGCTATAACCCTGAACAAGTTCTAAAATTTACCTGATTTTGAATCATGTCCTTGAAATGCCATTATTTCTCTTGCAAGATATTTCGCGCAATCAATCATGCAACTCACAACATGGCGATTTTGCTCAACTATAGTGTTAAAATTTTTGCATTCCTTCTATCTATGCGCTCCCCTCGTAACCAGCAGATAACTGCCTTTTCAGCATCAACATGTTCAATGTTTTTTTCATGCCTCGTGATATCTCACAGCCCATGGTCCATATCACAAAATCCTCTTTCAGTTCATACATTGGATGCTTTGGGGCCACTAAACATTATGCAATATATGCATTATGCCTTATGTGTGGCGGGGCCATAGGATAGCCACTTTCTACATTTTTCGGTTCCATCTGGTAGTTTTGTACTATACCAGTTTTGCTCTATACCAGGTAGTTGAAAATTGTGGCCCACTTACTCCGGAGTCTAAATATAACTCTGTTGGTTGACATGCACCAATTTTCAACAAATGCGTTATTGAAAATGAGTTCAAGTTATGTATGCCTGAAAATGGCCAGTTGCTTCTTTAATTTATGTACTTAAAAAAAAAATTCTCTCTTCTAAATTCTCCCCCCCCCAAAAAAAACTATTTGCTTTATTTAGTGCTAAAATTCCCCCCCCAAGCTTTAAGTGGGCACATCGTGTGCCCTGGGGGCCCCTGATAACTACAGTGCCAATAGAAACGTAATCCTTTTCAAAGAGCCATTTCGATCGCTGTTGTAAATGGCACAAATAACTATTTAACCATTTTTTCCAAATTGCTTGGGTAATTTTTTTAGTCAATTGCCACCTACTTAACCTATTATCTGAATGATCAATTAATTCTAGTTCAGGAATGCTTTTTATAGATTTTCCTTTTAAAAAATGAGCTGGTGTTAAAACATCCAGATCATCAGCATAACTGGAAAGTGGCATTAAAGGCCTTGAATTTAAAATACCTTCGATTTGATTAATAATACAGTAGAGAACCATTTATCCGGTATCCAGATAACCGGGAAACCAGAAAACCGGGANTCTACTGTAGTAAGAAATTCTTCGTATGTTAAAGTACCAATTGTTCGTTTCAAGTGAAATTTAAATGATTTTACACTACTTTCGCATATTCCACCAAAATTTGGATTTCTAGGGGGAATAAACTTCCAATTAACTCTCTCAGAAACAAGAAATTTAGATAGAGTTTCATCAGGTTTACTAACTAGATTATACAAACGTTTAATTTCTCTATTTGCTTCTAAGTAGGTTTTGGCATTGTCACTATATAATATGAAACATTTGCCTCTACGGGCAATGAATCTTTTTAGGGTTGCAATAAAAGAGTCAGAAGTTAGATTAGAAACAAGGTCCTGCGAAATCAGTACCAGAATTTAAGAAAGGAAAAGTTGGTTTACATTGAACACTAGGCAAATCTCCCATTTTTTGAACTAAAAATCTAGGTTTGAATTTAGTGCAAATGACACAATCATGAACAATTTTTCGAGCCAAATTCCTACCATTTATTATCCAAACTGTTAGTCTTGACAAATTTAATAGTGCATGTGCACCTATGTGACAATTTGATTTATGTAAATTTAATAAAATAAGCTCAGAAATTTTATGATTTTTAGGCAAAACTGATGTTTACTTTCATAGGGCAAATCAGAATTTGTTAGACGCCCTCCAACTCTTATAAGATTTGCTAAATTATCAAAAAATGGAAACAAAAATTTCAGTTTGCTAGTAACATGCACTGGTTTACCTGATTTCAATAATTTAAATTCGTCTGCTAAAGATTCCTGCTGCACAAATGAACATAACTTTAATTCTCCTTCACTTACCTCACAGGATGTAAGATTTCCACTTCTCTTAATTTGATTCTTACAGTTGTAAATAAACCTATATACATAAGACTTTACATTAATAAATTTTGAATACGAATTTACTATAGAAAATATTTGGTTTAAAAAATAGAAATGAGAAATTAATAGATTAATGTCTTGCGATGGCTTGAGTTCAGATTGATACATCTCTGAGAGTCTCTTTCGGAAAATTGTTCACTTTCAGACTCTGAGTTCTTCTTTTCATTTATGGTGTAAGAACCCTGCCACCATAATGAGTGATGTAAAAGTTCCTTTGCTTCACAACCATGGGACAATATATCCGCTGGATTGGATATCAATGGAACATAGTTCCAAACACAATTTTGTGATAGTTGTTGGATTTCTTTCACTCGATTGGCGACATATTGTTTTAACTTTAAGAGAACTATTTTTGAGTCTGAATATATATAGCACTGTTCGTTGGGGACATTCAGAGTTCCGTACTTTGTCCAGTAGCCTGCATGCCAATAGAGATGATAACAGTTCAAAATGTGGAATAGTGAGTTGTTTTATAGGAGCAACTCTTGACTTAGAACATAATAGTTCTGATGTAAGCTGGCCGTCTACATTTCGAGTTTGTGCGTAAATTGCTGCTCCGTAAGCAAGGACACTGCCGTCGGCAAAAACATGTGGTTCCATTCCTGATGCATTGTCTGACACTTTGCGTTTCACATGTAACTCGTGTATGGCCGGAAGAGTGTGGACAAACAATTCCCATTCTTTGGCTAAATCTGGAGGAAGCACATCGTCCCACGTTAACTTGATTGTCCAGAGTCTCTGAAGGAAGATTTTTGCTTTTGTGATAATTGGGCCCAAAAGTCCAAGCGGATCAAAGATATGTGCTATGACGCTAAGCACATCTCTCTTTGTATAGGTTTTTTGCCTCTTTAACGAAGTGAGTTGAAACCGGAATTCATCTGTTCTGGCATTCCAGATGACACCCAATGTTTTTGTAGTCTCGTCAGAGTTGGTAAGTCTGTGCTCTACGACATCAGTTGACTCGTCTAATTCAGCTGCATTGGATCTCCACTTATGTAACTTCATGCCACAAGATCTTAGAAGACCAGACAACTCAGATTTAAGATGCACAGCTGTAAGTACGTTATCCACTCTACTGACTACATCATCCATGTAACTATCCCTCTCGAGAGCCTCGGTCGCAAGAGGAAATCTTTCAGACTCATATCTGGCTGCCTGGAGGATTGTTCGAGTGGCCAAAAAAGGAGCTGATGTTGTGCCGTATGTTACGGTTTTAAATCGGTATGTTTTGCATGGTTGATACTCGCTTGTTTTCCAAAGTGTGCGAAGAAGGTTTCTTTGGGAAGGTTCAACCAATATTTGACGGAACAATTTTTGAATATCTGTCGTAAAGACAATGTGATGTTTACAGAAGCGCACCAAAATGTCGAAAATGTCCTCTTTTACCTGCCTTTTCATTTGTAGATCATTTAAGCTTACACCAGTTGAAGTAGGTGCTGAGGCATTGAAGACTACTCTGAGAGGAGTTGTAGTCATTTCAGGGCGGTAGACTCCATGATGCTGCAGATAGCAGTGAGGATAATTGCTTTTATCCATTGGTTCTTGATCATCCTCTGTTTCTATGGGCTCCATGTGACCCAAATCTAGGTATTCTTACATGAACTTAGAATAATGACTCCTCATAGTGTAATTTTTAGAAAGCCGTCTCCAAAGCTGATTAAGTTTTTGCTCTGCTAAATGTTTGGATTCTCCCAACTTATGGAGATCTTTGATTGGCATTTGAACTATGTATCTACCAGTGTGGTCTCTCTTGTCCGTATTTTGATAATGCTGCTCGCATAAAATATCTTCAAGACTCATGTAATGTTCCTTTGAGCTTAAGCACTCCTCAACTTCCCAAAACTTTCTCAGGGTTTGCTCGCAAGTGTTAGTAGATTGGCTGATTTACCCACAGAAGTCTTTAGCTTTATCCTGACTATTTGTACCTATTGCCCCCGTAAAGTTAAACCCAAAAACAGAATTTCTTATAACTATTTCAGTACCTGGGGCCCTATTACCAGCTTCACGGAATCTGATTCCGATCGAAATGAAACTCTCGTGACGTCATAAATCCGTGAATGTCAGTTAAGTCGTATTACGAGCTCTTGATTCCGCTCGGAACTAAATTCCGATGCGAAATTATTACGAATCCCATTCCGGCAGGTTTAAGAGTAAGCGAAATCTAGATTCCGATAAGAGTTTGTTTATTTCAGTGAACAAAATGGCGCTGTTTTCCGTCATACAGCCAGCTATTGCTGAAGAGAGTGATCGAAACACTATTAAGAGAAAGATCTATCGGCTTAAAAGATTTTGGGTATTCCAATATCCCGACAACAAAATTTAGAAATTAATTTAGATTGGAAATTAGTTTTTTTTTAAATGGTGTTACTCATAGGCGAAATTCAGTAGTGGAAATGAATAATATCGGATTGTGGAAATTAATAACAAAAGCTACATAAAAAAAATATGTACAAAAAACAATAGAATCTTAGCTAAAAAAAGGAATTACCAAAGTTAGCTATTAGAATTTCCTATATTGTTTGAAATATGCATGTGTGAAGATTTTACTATCGACTGCGTTATCCTTCAACTATCTTATGGTACTTTAAGATGGATGCAAGTTAACATGTCTTATATAGTAGTGATTTGGTATTTAATATTTATAGTGGTAATTACGCCAGATATGCCGGTAAGGCTTCCTTTATTTTAATCTGGATTGTTTTCTAGGTATTCCACAATCATTGTTTGGAGGCGAATATTAATTTTTGTACGTGAAGCCATTTGAAAATACTACGTTGTAATTTCACTCTACACTACTCTCTATACTTCAAATAAACACAAACTTGGCTTTTAGAACACAAAATTGTTGAAAATGTATGAATTTTTAAGCTTTCAGTTCTAAGTTAATGCGATTTTAACTCGCATAGAAGTAGAGAATACAAACATATCGTTGCCAGATTAATAAATTAGAATTATAATAATTTTCTAATTGGTCAAAGTTAGACCCGCCTACAAACTTCAATTTCACCGGAATCGTACGGAATGGTGATTTCGATTCCGGATTCCGATATGCTCATGTTGCGGCACAGTGGATTTTACGAAATTGGCAATCCGATGAAAGCTAGTTTCCGATCGGAATCGTTTCCGAGCGAAATAAATTTTGATGAGTTGGTAATAGGGCCCCTGGTACGTTAATATTGCCTGTCCTCATAATTTCAAAAAATGCTTCCGCTCCTACGAGCATGTCTATGTTAGCTGAATTTGCGAAATTATTAGGTTCTGCTGAATGTATGTTTTTAGGTAACTCAAGTTTCTTTAATGAAAATGGTGCTGTTGGAATAAAATCTTATCTTTTTTACAACTAAGAAATCTAATGTTTTAAAATAAGTCCCATCCCTGTTAGCAATATCAGATTGTAATTTCCCTTTTACAAAAGTTTTATTATTACCTAACCCAGCAATGGGGTTGTTTACTTTTCGCAATGGGGCCTCTAATACATTAGCAAGCGCTACGGTTAAAACGTTAGAAGTTGAACCACTGTCTAAAATACACCTAGCTTTAATAAGAGTACGGGTTTTGGGACTCCTAATAAATACCTCACATGTTGGCAAAATACCACTTTTATTTAAATAACGAGTATTTTTACTTATTAGTGATAAAATTTGAGCATTAAATTCGGCAGCATTAATATTCGGAAATGTATTTTCCAAAGCCCTAGAATTATCAACATTTGAAATAAGAGATTGCTGAAGCGACGGATCATTTACATTTTCCCCTTAAGGCCTATGAATTAATGTGTTATGTCTGCGACCACAACTCGAACAAGAATTTTTCGATTTGCAGTTTCCCACAGAGTGCGATTTCGATAAACAATTATAACATAATTTATTTTTTGATACTATTTTTTGATACGTTTATTTTTGTATCGCTCCTCCAACGCTTTGAATAATGACTGAAATGTATCGTCAAGCCTTTGAAGGTTTTTTGCCTCTCCAATTAGAGAAGAATTTAAGTAATACAACTTTTGTAAAAATCAGTTAACTGCTCATTTGAAGTAATAATGTTGTCAAATTGTATTTCAAATAATCTCCACTCATCGTATCTTCCTGAGAATTTTGGCATGGGTATTTTAGGAAGAGTTATGCTATGTTTACTTGCAGTTTTATCTTTTAAATTTTGCGGGTTTTGCATTAATGTATTTTCAAAATTTGATTGATTTAGAGTTTTGAAACAAGCTTTTATGTGGTTTTTGCATACAGTAATTTGTCATTGTACTCTTCGCTTGTTGCGATTTCTGGTTCGTATTGCATTGCATTTGTTATAAGCTCTTCAATTTCTGAATTTAAGTTTTTAATGTCTAATTCTTTACTAATTAAAATTTCCTGCAACTGGTTTAGTTCCGCTTCATTTGTTTCATAAGTTTGTTTACCTTTCTTTTGCATAAACGTGTCTAATCGAGTTATTGCTTTTGAAATACTTGTTCGAATTGTGGTACATTTCCTTTTTAATTTGTCAATTTTTTCCATTGTTAATTGTTTTTAATTTAAAAATTCCTCAACAGTAATAAATTTTAATATGAATAAGTAAGATGAATAATTTAAAACAAAACAATACAAATGTATTTGTGATTACCAAAATCTATACAGAATGTTTTAATAGTCAGTATCCAAACCTTAAATCATGATTAGCATGAAAGCCCTATTGCTGAAATAAAATTCAGCAAACACCTCACAGGAACATCCTGCAATTCCCAGGTTTTAATGCAATGCTGCCCAAAATGCTCAACTCTCTGAGCAGAATAGACCTCACAATCACAAAGCATATGTCGATGTCTCTTCTTCAAGATGACAACCTCGACAAAGAGAATTGGATTCAATTCCCATTATGTATAGGTGTCTCCTGAGGATGCAGTGTCCAGTAAAAAGACCAATGATCTTCCTCAAACTGTTTCTATTAAGCTTTAAAAGCTATTTTTGACGTACACTAGGACAGTCATGATTCAGCTCCCTAGCTTGTCTCTGACTGTCAGCGGCGAGCCATTGCTCATGAGCAATTTTGCCATAGAGCTGGAATATAAATGTCCTAAAAGAGTTGGGAAATTCCCAATGCAGGTTCAGGGCCCCAGAAATTTGCACTAGAGCCAGTCTGTGCTACTTCATCAGCTAGCTTATTTCCAAGAATACCCATATGCCCAGGTACCCAATGCAGGTATACCCTGTTATGAGTAGATAGGTCACAGAGGACCGAAAAGCATTCCCATACTAGCAAAGAGGTGAATTTACACTTTGACAGTGATAGGAGAACAGCCTGACTGTCGGAACAGATGTGGATAGTCATATTTTGATATCCCCTGTATAAGCATATCTTGCAGCACAAGATAATGGCATAGACCTCAGCCTGAAAAACAGTGGCATAGCTTCCCAAGGGAAAGTGAAGTTTGGTACCATCATTGGAGCAAAAAATTTCTGCTCCTGATTTCAGACCAATCTTTGAACCATCAGTGAACCATATCAGACATTTGCCCTTAAGCCACCGAGGAGAATTAAACCATTCATCTCTAGTAGGAAAATGGATAAGGCGTGTGAAAAGCATATCCTAGTGACATAAAGTCACTAGGCATAATAAAAGAGGGTATATCCATCACTTGTGAAACAAGATAACCCCATGACATGTGTTTGGAATACTCTTTCAATAGGCCAAGGTACATAAGACGCTTTATGCCTGTCGGAGTTTCAAGCAGCTGTGGGAATGGTCCTAAGATAGCCTGACAGGGCTACACAGACCATTCTTTAATATAGATTAACCTAGAATTCTTTTTCTTCACAGCAATTCGGAACTCATAAACAGTTTACTTCAACGTTCTAACAATCATAATAATATTCTCCGTATTTTAGCTTTTATTTCAGGTTTTCAAAAAATTGTAGACTCAGTTCAGCTGTCAGGCATCAAAGTTGCCTTTTATTGACAGAAATAAAGGAAGTAGAACTATATCTGATAAAGGCTGGCCAATCCTCGAACTTTGAAGAGGGCAATTAGGTATTTAAAAAGGGAGTTGATGGTCCCTCCCTTAAGTAAGATTAAAAATTTGTCTCCATTTTCAGATGAAAATGCCCCAAATCAAATTGGTGGTCAAAGAAAGTTCTTCAATTTCTTATGGAAGTAAACATCCCATTCTATTAGCTTCTAAATGTAAATTAACTTCTCTGATCATTTCATATTATAAAAAATACCTCCATTCTGACCCTCAAAATTTACTTTACCAAGTTAGGCAAAAATATTGGCCCCTCAAAGGCCGAAATTTTTGCAGAAAGATAGTACATAATTGCATTTGTATGAAAGCAAATCCAAGAGTGTTACCAGAAAATGGGCGATTTGCCCAAATGCAGAATAAATCCTGACTTTATATTCAATTCAGTGAGACTTGACCTTTGTGGTCCACTTTTATCAAAATCAAGGGAAGAAAAGGGTGCCTAATCAAAATTTATGTACGCATATTTATCTGTCTGGTGACAAAAGCAATTCATCTGGAAATAGTTTCTGACTTCACTTCTGAATGTATGATTACTTTGAAGCGTTTCATCGCGCGAAGAGGACGATGCTCCAAACTTTTTTCTGATAACAGAACAATTGTTGTTGGAGCAAGTCGGGAGTTAAGACGACTATTTAAGTTAGCTCGTAATCAAAATGAAAGTATTATGGGATTTTTGTCGGAAGAAAACCTCCTCCCAGGGCTCCATGATTTGGGGGTATCTGAGAGGCAGGGGTGAAATTGTTCAAGTATTATTTAAGGCGTGTTGCATGTCCTTCAACCCGAAGTTATGAGGAATTCCCGATAGGTTTTTAATCAAATAGTCTATGCTAAATTCTCAGCCTCTGACACCCCTTACTTCAGATCTAGGTATTAACTCTTGCTCAGTTCATTATTGGTAGGTCTTTTACTGCCTTTCCTGAGCCCTTTTTAACATCCAATAATTGATTGAGCTTATGGCAAAGGACAACCAAATTAGTGCAGACAATTCAGAAAAAATGGAGCTTAAGTCATCTTAACAACTTGCAACAACGGACTAAATGGATGTTCCAAAAGGAACATATCAAAATCGGGGATATGGTGTTAATAAGGGAAGACAATTTGCCAATTAACAAATGGATGTTAGGCAGAATGATTCAAATGTACCCAGGAAAGGACAACATTGTTCGTGTTGTAGATGTAAAACTAAATCGGGAATATTGAAAAGGGCAAATTCAATTTTCAAATTGTCTGTACCTTCATTGGAAACTTAAAATCATAATATATCGATGTGTAACTTTTAGTTGTTTTCAAGTTGTATTTTAATTAATTGCTGTATGTCACTGCTTCAATTTTAATTTTTGTAAGAACTTTGAAATGTGCCTCTAAGAATTGTACACTGTAAAATTTTGTTAAAATTTGCAATAATGCTTCATATCAATTTAATAATTTTGAATGTATATGTACATTGCAACGCAGGGCGGCATGTTTGAGCTCAATGCACACGCCGAACCAACTTGCGAAATGCATAGTCATGTGATATCGTTAGAAGTTTATCTGTTGAAGAGAGCAGTTACGATTCTCTCAGCAGAAATTTACCCCCCATATCTATCTTTATTATTTCATGTTTGTGTCTGTAAATAAATAATTAAAAAGACACATGGTCCGTCATTTCTTATAAAAGACAAAAATAGTTTATCTTTTATATATTTGTATTTCCTTACACTATCCTTATTGTAGTGTAGTGTGTGAAAATAAATATTGATGAAGCTATTTTTTATAAGATGAGCATATTAAAAAGATTTTCTGGAGGAATGCATTGTTTTACAGTACATATAAACATAAAACTAAATAATATTTATTTAAATAAGAAACAATAAAATACTAAAACAGCATGGTGATACTAGTTTGTAAGCATATATTTTAAGATTCAAATCACTTTACACTAAAGTTCTTGCATCCATATATTTTTTATGAAGAAAAAAAATCTTTTGTTCCTCCAAAATTATGCAATTCAGTCAATATATTAGAAAATCATGTCTTAAAATATTTTGTAGCTGTTTTATTTCTTTAAAAAAATATTTTAGGTCTCTTAAAAAGTAACTCTTAGTATTTACTTTAATGATTTATGACATTTTAATACCTGATTTTACTTGTTCAAAACAACTAGCCCTAAACTGCTACGGTTCTTAATTAAGAAAATTTATGCAATGTATTCCTCAATGAGCATTATTTTCCCATTGAATATTAGTTTGTGATGCAGCAAAAAAAAAAAAAAACATACCTCAGTTTGGCGTCAACAGTAAAAGAATCAAATATAGTTAGTAATTGTATTATACTCACTAGTAATCAATCTGACCTAACTAAAAATAGTACTTTTTCATGAGAAAAATACTATATCCTCAATTGAAATAGTATTTTGTGCACGCATGCTAAAATGTAATCAAATGTATCTTCTAGACTAGTATCATTATGATGTCTTTCAAATAAACAAAAACTATTTTACTTACTATAATTTTTATTAAAAAAAAGTTTATAAAATTTGAAAATCAATATTCAAATATCATAAGCACATTTAAACACAAAAATTTTAGTATATTCCTTTATAATAACGCAGTTCTAACCAAGTATTTCAAAACTTACCTATCAGGATTTGGTTCATCTTTTTTATGTTTAAGCATAGTATATCTGGCTATTTTTGAAGAATATCTAGAAATTTTAAGTCCATGATGTTTAATCCTAAAAAAATTATAAATTATAAATAAGAATAAATTTAGGGTATAAAAAAATTTTATGCAAATTATTAAAACACAAACCTTAAAGGAAATATTAAATTATAATAAAGTAAAGGCCAGCAAGATTATCAATTAAACAAAAAATCTTCTTAAGCAAGAAATTTGATAAAATTAAAAATTTTATTATCTTTCAAATACTTTGTGTATCCTAATACAAAAGTAATTATTTTTGATGAGATTTTAAGTCAAGAACACAACATTTAATGAGAACAAACTTATTTTATACAGACCTTATCTCTGTTACCTGTTAATTCTTTAATATTACTCAAAATTTAAAAAAATATTTTTCAAAATGTAAATAGGAACAAAATCTCATACAAAAAATGCACTTTAACATTTTTAGAAAAAAGAAACCAATGAAACATGGATATAGAAAGGACATCCTCTATTTAAAAGACAATTCTGTTGGTCCCCTTGAATAGAAGCATTAATGTATTTACCGCTTGAAAATGGACCATCTGTTTAAGGGACACTAAAAAGTTTTAAAACACAGATAGACAAATTTACATATTAGGTTAAAATATATTAAAAACATAACATTTAATATTGCCTAATGCCCTTCCCTCTTAATTGAACAGCCCGCTTATTTGAAATGAGATCGCTAGAACCAATGGTATTCCGTTAAGAGGGGAATTTTGCATTAAAAAATAACACAGTTTCTGCTAACACGTATAACAGTTTAAAATAGTCAAAAATAACACGTCCCAGCAAAAACAAATCTGTAGGTCCAGCTCCACAAAACTGCTGTTTGCCACCAGCTAAAGCGACGGGTCTGTGTCGGCAAAAGTCACTTTCAACTGTACTAAAGTGAATGGCTGGCCTCTTGTCGAGCCAACAATACCGGCCTATCGATGGCCGGTAGTACTTAACCGAGCAATTACTGTCTAAAACGCGCTGGGTGAGTGATTGCCCGACATTTTCCAGTAGAGGGTAATCAATGAATCAATAATTGAGGGCCAGCAATTTATATACACCCAGCAGCATCCCTTTAGTTTACAGAGGTTTACGAGAGGTCATTGACCTAGTTACAGGAGTAATTAAAACCCACAAATCTAATTTTTATTCAATTCAATTAGCTAAATAAATATCTAGCTATCTAATACATTTCTGAATAAATTATTAATATATGAACTAAGAAAATATTTCTAGGTTATTTTTTTCATTTAAATTGTTTTATGCAAATATTTTTTACACAGTTCAACCCCTTAGTCCTAAAGATGCTGTGCACAATCTATGTTTCCACTTATCAATACATTTTTAAACTAGGTAAACATACGTAATAATTTTTTCTTTACAGTGATATTCTACTTAAAAGCAGAATAATAAAACTGCTGTCCAGAATTATGAAAATTCTGTATCTTACAAGTAATTTTTCAAGTTTTAACTTGAAGTCAATATATATGTCTATAATAACTTGTAGTCAGTATATATATGTCTTAAAATAAAAGCTGTGTTCTTAAGGAATCTAGTGATACTATTGCACCCTAAATAAATACAACCTACAGCCGATAATACTAAGAGGCTGTCCAGAGATGATCATTTAGTGCGATATTGATCATGAATTCATGTTTTACTAATTATATTTAGTCTTGCAGCAAATTTAAACAAAAAATAGGTGTATTGGACAAAAATGTACCAATGTAGTCAGTCATGTAATGAATTGAATGTACCCTGAAATTAGTTAAATGCATAATCAACATTGTCTCTTGCAAACACTTTATTATACAAAGACATATAAATACAAAGACATAACCTTAATCAATACAAATATTACACAAATTTCAATTTAATTTTAAAAATAATAAAAACAACAGAGAAATCATATCTTTGTCTACATAGAATCACTTGGAATAGCACAGAAGAGTTCTGAAAAACTGCAATAAAACTGCAACAAAAAATGCTTGACATTTTTCGAAATCCTGAAAGAGAGGATAATAAAATAAAAATTATGCAAATCATATATTTTAAAAACATAAGTATTTTTGTGAAAATGAGCTTTTAAAACTAAAATTTTTATCGAAAAGTTTTTGCTTTTATCATTTTATCGATAAATTTTGACTCATCAAATTAGTCTTCAATCTAGTAACACCATGCAAACATACACCTGTCTTATAATTTAGAAAGATTTTGAACATAAAATTCCTTTCTGAATGAAATTATTGAATATTGACTCACGAACCCATTAAGATTGACAACTAGTACATGAAAATCTAACTGTTAAATGAAAAGTTATTCAGGGTGTTTAATTTTGTGCTCACCTTTTCTCAGAAAATATTTAATTTTAAAAAACATGCAGTTTTTTCTTCATTAATTTTATGGTGCTCAATTTTATTGCATTTAATATTTAAAACAATTATGATATTCTAATGTAAATTATTGTTTCAAGGAAAGGTATAGAAGAAAAATTACTTTTAAATATATATTACTTACATGCACGAATGTATCAATAGTATTTCTTTTTCGCTTTACTTTTATGATTAAATTTTTAATTGTATACCCTTGACAAAAAAAATTTCAAAATTTACAACATTTTTCATATTAAAATAGGCATCAAAACAATAATATGTATTGAATTGAAACCAGAATTGAAACCATATGAAAAAAGGTTGCTCAAAATTTGCTAGTTAAAAAGGCAGATAATTTTACAATTCTGTAATAACTTTATAAATCAATAAATTCTTAAATTACTTTAATGGTGATGCTTTGTGAAATTAATGTTTTCCTCATATAAAAAACACAAGAACTAGATAAGAATAACGACAGATTTGACCAATGTCACGATTTCCGTAATGTCTTTATATAACTGGTATAGATGTAAGACAAAAAATGAAAAGTTTACATAAATATTAATAACATTGTTTACATCTCTGATGAAATTTCTTTTCTTCAAATTTTTTTATTAATTTAGTTCCTTCTTTTAACAAAAAATATTTGTTAAATACTCCATTACTATGCCTAGGAATAAAAAAGGGAAAGGTGCTTCCTTAAAAAAAAAGGGTACACCGAGTTTTT